>NW_027465936.1:0-222216 GCF_049634645.1 Pelodiscus sinensis | reverse complement strand
AGCGCTCAGGGGCTGGGTTGGGGGGCCAGGGAGGGGGCTGAGCGCTCAGGGGCTGGGTTGGGGGGCCAGGAAGGGGGCTGGGTTGGGGGGCCAGGGAGGGGGCTGAGAGCTCAGGGGCTGGGTTGGGGGGCTAGGGAGGGGGCTGGGTTGGGGGGCCAGGGAGGGGGCTGAGCGCTCAGGGGCTGGGTTGGGGGGCCAGGGAGGGGGCTGAGCGCTCAGGGGCTGGGTTGGGGGGCCAGGGAGGGGGCTGAGCGCTCAGGGGCTGGGTTGGGGGGCCAGGAAGGGGGCTGGGTTGGGGGGCCAGGGAGGGGGCTGAGAGCTCAGGGGCTGGGTTGGGGGGCTAGGGAGGGGGCTGGGTTGGGGGGCCAGGGAGGGGGCTGAGCGCTCAGGGGCTGGGTTGGGGGGCCAGGGAGGGGGCTGAGCGCTCAGGGGCTGGGTTGGGGGGCCAGGGAGGGGGCTGAGCGCTCAGGGGCTGGGTTGGGGGGCCAGGAAGGGGGCTGGGTTGGGGGGCCAGGGAGGGGGCTGAGAGCTCAGGGGCTGGGTTGGGGGGCTAGGGAGGGGGCTGGGTTGGGGGGCCAGGGAGGGGGCTGAGCGCTCAGGGGCTGGGTTGGGGGGCCAGGGAGGGGGCTGAGCGCTCAGGGGCTGGGTTGGGGGTGCTGGCCATGCCGCTCACAGACACCCCTCCTTTCCCCGCACTGAGCTAGCAGGGTCCCTGGCCCAGGCACCCAGCCGTGACCCCGCTGGACCGGGGGTGGCGCCTCCCTGCCCCAGCCCAGTGGTTCGGAAGGGGGCTCCGAGAGCTTGGCACGGGGGGAGCGGCCCTGGCGCTCACCATCGAAGTCGATGCGTCCGTCGTTGTTCTTGTCCCCGTCTTTCATGAGCTCCTCGATCTCCTCCTCGGTCACGTGCTCCCCGGAGGCGCGGAAGATCTCGGTCAGCTCCTCGGCGTCGATGTACCCGTCCGCGTTCCTGGGGAGGCGTCAGCCTGAGCCGGGGCAGCAGGGCCCGCGGGGCACCCTGGCCTTGCCCTGGCAGGAGCCCGGCCTGCAGCAGCGCGACCTGGGCTGAGGGAGGCAGTGCCCTCGTGACAGGCCTGTGCCCATGGGGGGGGCAGCCTGGGCACCGGGCCTGCAGTCTGGGGGGGCTCAGAGCAGGTTGGCAGGGATGTGACCCCCCGAACTGGTATCCGCGCCCCCCACCCCGTGCTGGGGGAGATGCTCAGAGCGGGCGGTGGGGCCCGGGCTGCACCCACTCACTTGTCGAAGATGCGGAAACACTCGGCCAGCTCCTCCTCCGACTTGCCCTTCGCATCCTCCTTCATCTGCCGCACCATCATCACCAGGAACTCCTCGAAGTCGATGGTGCCGCTGCCTGCGGGAAGCAGCCAGCCCTGAGGGCCAGGATGCCAATGCCAGTCCCCCCCAGTGTGCCACCGTGCGCCAGCCCCCCCGCAGCGTGCCACCGTGCGCCAGTCCCCCCCAGTGTGCCACCGTGCGGCAGCCCCCCCGCAGCGTGCCACCGTGCGCCAGCCCCCCCCGCAGCGTGCCACCGTGCGCCAGCCCCCCCCGCAGCGTGCCACCGTGTGGCAGCCCCCCCGCAGCGTGCCACCATGCGCCAGCCCCCCCAGTGTGCCACCATGCGCCAGCCCCCCCCAGTGTGCCACCGTGCGCCAGCCCCCCCGCAGCGTGCCACCGTGCGCCAGCCCCTCCGCAGCGTGCCACCGTGCGCCAGCCCCCCCGCAGCGTGCCACCGTGCGCCAGCCCCCCCCGCAGCGTGCCACCGTGCGCCAGCCCCTCCCACAGCGTGCCACCGTGCGGCAGCCCCCCCCGCAGCGTGCCACCGTGCGCCAGCCCCCCCCAGTGTGCCACCGTGCGCCTGCCCCCCCCGCAGCGTGCCACCGTGCGGCAGCCCCCCCGCAGCGTGCCACCGTGCGCCAGCCCCCCCGCAGCGTGCCACCGTGCGCCAGCCCCCCCCCGCAGCGTGCCACCGTGCGCCAGCCCCCCCCCGCACCGTGCCACCGTGCGCCAGTCCCCCCTCAGCGTGCCACCGTGCGCCAGCCCCCCCAGTGTGCCACCGTGCGCCAGCCCCCCCCGCAGCGTGCCACCGTGCGCCAGCCCCCCCCGCAGCGTGCCACCGTGCGCCAGTCCCCCCCCCAGTGTGCCACCGTGCGCCAGTCCCCCCTCAGCGTGCCACCGTGCGCCAGCCCCCCCAGTGTGCCACCGTGCCCCAGCCCCCCCGCAGCGTGCCACCGTGCCCCAGCCCCCCAGTGTGCCACCGTGCGCCAGCCCTCCCGCAGCGTGCCACCGTGCGCCAGCCCCCCCACAGCGTGCCACCGTGCGCCAGCCCTCCCCGCAGCGTGCCACCGTGCGCCAGCCCCCCCGCAGCGTGCCACTGTGCGCCAGCCCCCCCGCAGCGTGCCACCGTGCGCCAGCCCCCCCAGTGTGCCACCGTGCGCCAGCCCTCCCCGCAGCGTGCCACCGTGCGCCAGCCCCCCCACAGCGTGCCACCGTGCGCCAGCCCTCCCCGCAGCGTGCCACCGTGCGCCCAGCCCCCCCGCAGCGTGCCACTGTGCGCCAGCCCCCCCGCAGCGTGCCACCGTGCGCCAGCCCCCCCAGTGTGCCACCGTGCGCCAGCCCCCCGCAGCGTGCCACCGTGCGCCAGCCCCCCCGCAGCGTGCCACCGTGCGCCAGCCCTCCCCGCAGCGTGCCACCGTGCGCCAGCCCCCCCGCAGCGTGCCACCGTGCGCCAGCCCTCCCCGCAGCGTGCCACCGTGCGCCAGCCCCCCCGCAGCGTGCCACCGTGCGCCAGCCCCCCCGCAGGCGTGCCACCGTGCGCCAGCCCTCCCCGCAGCGTGCCACCGTGCGCCAGCCCCCCCTCAGCGTGCCACCGTGCGCCAGCCCCCCCTCAGCGTCCCACCGTGCGCCAGCCCCCCCCCAGCGTGCCACCGTGCGCCAGCCCCCCCACAGCGTGCCACCGTGCGCCAGCCCCCCCTCAGCGTGCCACCGTGCGCCAGCCCCCCCTCAGCGTCCCACCGTGCGCCAGCCCCCCCCAGTGTGCCACCGTGCGCCAGCCCCCCCTCAGCGTGCCACCGTAGCGCCAGCCCCCCCACAGCGTGCCACCGTGCGCCAGCCCCCCCCGCAGCGTGCCACCGTGCGCCAGCCCCCCCCTCAGCGTCCCACCGTGTGCCAGCCCCCCCTCAGCGTGCCACCGTGCGCCAGCCCCCCCTCAGCGTCCCACCGTGCGCCAGCCCCCCCCCAGCGTGCCACCGTGCGCCAGCCCCCCCACAGCGTGCCACCGTGCGCCAGCCCCCCCTCAGCGTGCCACCGTGCGCCAGCCCCCCCCTCAGCGTCCCACCGTGCGCCAGCCCCCCCCCAGTGTGCCACCGTGCGCCAGCCCCCCCTCAGCGTGCCACCGTGCGCCAGCCCTCCCCAGTGTGCCACCGTGCGCCAGCCCCCCCCTCAGCGTGCCACCGTTGCGCCAGCCCTCCCCAGCGTGCCACCGTGCGCCAGCCCCCCCGCAGCGTGCCACCGTTGCGCCAGCCCCCCCCAGTGTGCCACCGTGCGCCAGCCCCCCCCTCAGCGTGCCACCGTGCGCCAGCCCCCCCAGTGTGCCACCGTGCGCCAGCCCCCCCCTCAGCGTGCCACCGTGCGCCAGCCCCCCCCTCAGCGTGCCACCGTGCGCCAGCCCCCCCCCCCAGCGTGCCACCGTGCTGCGCTCACCATCCTCGTCCACTTCCTCGATGATGGCGTCCAGCTCCTCCTTGGTGGGCGTCTGCCCCAGCATGCGCATCACGGTGCCCAGCTCCTTGGTGCTGATGTCCCCGCCGCCGTCCGCGTCAAACATGTCGAAGGCGGCCTTGAACTCTGCCGGGCAGAGCGTCAGCGGGGGCTTTGCCCCAGGCACCGGCCTCTCAGCAGCCTCGGCCCCCTGCCCCTCGGCCCGCCTGCCGGATCGGCCCCTGGGGCGGGCCCAGAGGGTCCCGTCTGCTGCCCTCTCCCCTTGGCAAGCAGGGCAACTTGTGGGAGCCCCCCAGTAGCTCTTATTCCCCCTCCCCCGAGCCCAGAGGGGCGGGGTCTCACTCACCTGCGATCATCTCCTCGGAGAGGAAGGACCGCGCCTCCGCCTGCTGGTCCGTCGTCTGCAAGGCAACCGGAAGAGCGGCTCAGTGGGGCCCGGCCCTGCGGCGTCTGGGCTCCGGCTCCAGCTCCGGCTCCGGCTCCGCTCTGCAGCGGGCGCAGTGCGGCGGGGCCCGAGTCGCGCAGCCCCCGGAGCCGAGCACGGCGACACCCCAGCACCACCTGGGCACCCGAGGGCAGGGCCACGCCGCTGGGGCCTCCCCAGAGCACCTGCCACCCTGGCCAGCACCCAGCGTGGGCCACAGGCGTCCCGTGGCCTGGGGCGGGGCACGGGCCAGGCTGCGCGTTTCACCGGATTCACGCCACCCATCAGCGCTCCCCTAGAGCAGTAGGGCATGCGGCACTGGGGGCCCTGCCCGTCCCCCCCCCCCGAGCCCTCGTGCGGCTGCGTCTAGCCCTGCCCTCGGGACTGGGGGCCGCAGGGCCGGGCTGCCTGCGGGGCGTTGCCGGGCCTGGGCGGGGGCTATTCTTAGCCCAGACTCGGCCCTTGTAGGGGGGCAGCAGGAGGCCAGGCCCAGCCCACACACCTGCCGGGCTGGGATTGAATTACTCCTTGAGGGCAGGCCCAGGCAGCTGGCGGCTTGTGGGCCACAGACGGTGTCTTATGACCCGGAGCTCAGCTTACGGCAGCCTGCTGAGTCCGGCCCTGCTGCGCCCAGCGCTGCTCCTGCCCCCTCCCGGGCAACATGGCCGCCTGCCCCCCCCAGCACCAGCACTGCCTGCCCCCTCCAGCACCATGGCCTCCCCCCCCCCCCCCCCGGGAACATGACTCCCAAACGCCTGGGGATGCTGGCCCAGGGCTGCCTTGGACTCCCCTGCCGGCCGAGTGAGATGGGGGCAGCCCCCAGCCCCCTTTGCACCTGCCCCATTGCCCACCCCAGGGGCAGCATCGTTCCGGGCAGGGGCATGATGGGACGTTCTGCAAATCGCCGATTTTTCTAAATGCCCCAACTCCCGCCCCCGGGGCCTGGCCTCCTTGGCCTCCGCCAGCCCGGTGCCTCCACCCCGCCAGCACCCGGAGCCGGAGCCGGAGCCGCTCTGTGCTCAGCCTGTCACCAGCACCCACCGGCAGCCCCGCCTCACGACCCCAACCTTCGCCCTGCTGCACCCGCCGGGCTGGCCACCTCCTCGCACCCACACCCCTCCCGCCCAGCACCCCCCCAGGCTCACCATGCTGACAGGCTCTCGCAGCACCTCCCAGACCAGTCACCGCCGCCCGCAACCACCAGCCCCAGGAGCTCCCCCTCCACCCCTGGCCCCCCAATTTGTACCGTCCTCGACCCGCCCGCTGCCCCCCCAGCACCGCGCCATTGGGCCTCGCCGGGCGCCGCTCTCCCGCAGCCTATCAGCTGCCTCCTGTCGGCCCTTGGCCCCTGATTGGCGGCCGGGCCATTTTACCTAATTTAGCAAACACTTTATTGGCCGAGCCAGGGGGATTAAGAGCAGGGCAGGAAATTCAACCCCGCGGGGCGCAGGAGACGCAGCGCCTCCCTCCAGCACCTGCCGGGGCTGCCGCAGCAAGAGGCTCCGGCCAGAGCCAGTTGCTGGCCGGGGCCAGGGCCAGCTGCAA
This sequence comes from Pelodiscus sinensis, assembly GCF_049634645.1. Classification (NCBI taxonomy): domain Eukaryota; kingdom Metazoa; phylum Chordata; order Testudines; family Trionychidae; genus Pelodiscus; species Pelodiscus sinensis. The sequence continues at coordinate 216,510 of NW_027465936.1, read as the reverse complement.
GGAAAACCCACGGCTGGGGGCTCTGGCCTATTGCCTTCAGCATGGCGGGGAGGGACGTCCATGCCCCCGGCTGGGCAGGCCCCGGGGGTGGCGGACGGCGGCGGGAGGCTGGATGGGGCAAGCACCCGCCTCCCCGGCCGAGAACGTCTCGAGTTTGTGCTGGCAGCTGAGGGACCCGTGAGCAGCGGTAGCAGCCGTTCTCACGCTCTGCCCTGGCCCGGCCCTCCTCCAGCCAGTGCCACTGCCCTGTGGCCGGCTCCCCTCCCAGCCGGGTGCCACGTGGGGCTGGTCCCTTTACCCCTCTTCCCAGATGCCGGGGGGCCCTGCCGACTCCAGCTGCGGGACGCTGGGGTTTGAGCCTTGCTTCCAACCCTCTGGCCCGGGACTCGGCTGTCCCTGGGTCGCTCTGTCTTTCCCCGTCCCACCGCACCCTCGGCCCCGTGGCTCCTTCCCTGCCTCCTGTGCCCCGCCCCATGGCCCGGTGTGTCCTCCAAACATCCCACTGCAAGTGAAGACGCCTCCAGCCGGGAGGGCAAGGAGCAGGCCGGCCAAGCCTGCTCTGCAAGCCCAGGCCGGGAGCGCCTGGGGGGCAAGGGGGGGCCGGAGGGCCTGCTCTGGGAAGCCTGGAATGCAGAGGCGAGGGGAGCAGCTCGGCGCCAGGGGGCTGGCCCGACGCCTGCCTCGCACTGGGTACGGCTGGGCACTAGCCCTGCTGCAAGGCTCTGCCCAGCCCAGGGAGACCGTCGCAGCATCAGGTGCCCAGGGCTCTGGCCAAGGAGCGGAGGTGGTGGCCATGGGACTGCGGGGGTTAGGCTTGTGTCTGGCCCGGATCGCCTCGGTCACCGGGGACCTGCATGGCCAACCCTGGCCTGCCTGGGGGGCACAGCACGGGCGCGGGAGCAGGGCCGGAGGGAGCCGGGAGCCTCGCCCTGCATGGAGTCAGGCTGCCCTGCGCCCCCGGCGCTCGCCCCGCCCCCGCTCTCTTGTTTACATGGGGATCTGGTTCCCACCCGTCTGGGGCCCAGGAAAGCACGTGTGGACCCGGCGACAGCCAAGGGACAGTCCCTCCCACCCTGGGGCCTATGGGACTGGCTGCCCGCGCTGGCCATGCCTACAGCCACGGAGGAGACGTGGCACAAGGGGGCCGTGCTGGCTGCTCAGGACCGTGCCCATTGGGGTGATGCTTTGGGCACCAACAAGCGTGTTGCTCTGGGCACAGGGTGCTCCTTCCCCTGGCCCCCCCAGCACACGCCGAGTCCCTGGGGAGGGCACAGGGCTCCCGATTTCCTGCTGCATCCGTGTAAATCAACCTGCGTCCTGCCCGGAAACCGGCTTTGATCCCTGCCAGGCGTGGGACCGTGGCGTTTCTCGGGCTGGGATTGGAGGCCCCCCCGCCATGCCAGGCGTGGGACGGGGCGTTCTCGGGCTGGGATTGGAGGCCCCCCCCGCCATGCCAGGCGTGGGACGGGGCGTTCTCGGGCTGGGATTGGAGGCCCCCCCCCGCCATGCCAGGCGTGGGACGGGGCGTTTCTCGGCTGGGATTGGAGGCCCCCCCCCGCCATGCCAGGCGTGGGACGGGGCGTTTCTCGGGCTGGGATTGGAGGCCCCCCCCGCCATGCCAGGCGTGGGACGGGGCGTTTCTCGGCTGGGATTGGAGGCCCCCCCCCGCCATGCCAGGCGTGGGACGGGGCGTTTCTCGGGCTGGGATTGGAGGCCCCCCCGCCATGCCAGGCGTGGGACGGGGCGTTTCTCGGGCTGGGATTGGAGGCCCCCCCCCCCGCCATGCCAGGCGTGGGACGGGGTTTCTCAGGCTGGGATTGGAGGCCCCCCCCGCCATGCCAGGCGTGGGACGGGGCGTTTCTCGGGCTGGGATTGGAGGCCCCCCCCGCCATGCCAGGCGTGGGACGGGGCGTTTCTCAGGCTGGGATTGGAGGCCCCCCCCCGCCATGCCAGGCGTGGGACGGGGCGTTTCTCGGGCTGGGATTGGAGGCCACCCCCGCCATGCCAGGCGTGGGACGGGGCGTTTCTCGGGCTGGGATGGAGGCCCCCCCCCCGCCATGCCAGGCGTGGGACGGGGCGTTTCTCAGGCTGGGATTGGAGGCCCCCCCCCCGCCATGCCAGGCGTGGGACGGGGCGTTTCTCGGGCTGGGATTGGAGGCCCCCCCACCCCCGCCATGCCAGGCGTGGACGGGGCGTTTCTCGGGCTGGGATTGGAGGCCCCCCCGCCATGCCAGGCGTGGGACCGGGGCGTTTCTCGGGCTGGGATTGGAAGGCCCCCCCCCGCCATGCAAGGCCGTGGGACGGGGCGTTTCTCGGGCTGGGATTGGAGGCCCCCCCCCCGCCATGCCAGGCGTGGGACAGGGCGTTTCTCGGGCTGGGATTGGAGGCCCCCCCCCCGCCATGCCAGGCGTGGGACGGGGCGTTTCTCGGGCTGGGATTGGAGGCCCCCCCGCCATGCCAGGCGTGGACGGGGCGTTTCTTCGGGCTGGGATTGGAGGCCCCCCCGCCATGCCAGGCGTGGGACGGGGCGTTTCTCGGGCTGGGATTGGAGGCCCCCCCCCGCCATGCCAGGCGTGGGACGGGGCGTTTCTCGGGCTGGGATTGGAGGCCCCCCCCCGCCATGCCAGGCGTGGGACGGGGCGTTTCTCGGGCTGGGATTGGAGGCCCCCCCCCGCCATGCCAGGCGTGGGACGGGGCGTTCTCGGGCTGGGATTGGAGGCCCCCCCCCCGCCATGCCAGGCGTGGGACGGGGCGTTTCTCGGGCTGGGATTGGAGGCCCCCCCCCGCCATGCCAGGCGTGGGACAGGGCGTTTCTCGGGCTGGGATTGGAGGCCCCCCCGCCATGCCAGGCGTGGGACAGGGCGTTTCTCGGGCTGGGATTGGAGGCCCCCCCCCCGCCATGCCAGGCGTGGGACAGGGCGTTTCTCGGGCTGGGATTGGAGGCCCCCCCGCCATGCCAGGCGTGGGACGGGGCGTTTCTCGGGCTGGGATTGGAGGCCCCCCCCCCGCCATGCCAGGCGTGGGACAGGGCGTTTCTCGGGCTGGGATTGGAGGCCCCCCCCCGCCATGCCAGGCGTGGGACGGGGCGTTTCTTGGGCTGGGATTGGAGGCCCCCCCGCCATGCCAGGCGTGGGACGGGGCGTTTCTCGGGCTGGGATTGGAGGCCCCCCCCCGCCATGCCAGGCGTGGGACAGGGCGTTTCTCGGGCTGGGATTGGAGGCCCCCCCCCGCCATGCCAGGCGTGGGACAGGGCGTTTCTCGGGCTGGGATTGGAGGCCCCCCCCGCCATGCCAGGCGTGGGACAGGGCGTTTCTCGGGCTGGGATTGGAGGCCCCCCCCCGCCATGCCAGGCGTGGGACAGGGCGTTTCTCGGGCTGGGATTGGAGGCCCCCCCGCCATGCCAGGCGTGGGACAGGGCGTTTCTCGGGCTGGGATTGGAGGCCCCCCCGCCATGCCAGGCGTGGGACAGGGCGTTTCTCGGGCTGGGATTGGAGGCCCCCCCGCCATGCCAGGCGTGGGACAGGGCGTTTCTCGGGCTGGGATTGGAGGCCCCCCCGCCATGCCAGGCGTGGGACGGGGCGTTTCTTGGGCTGGGATTGGAGGCCCCCCCCCGCCATGCCAGGCGTGGGACAGGGCGTTTCTCGGGCTGGGATTGGAAGCCCCCCCCCCCCCCGCCATGCCAGGCGTGGGACAGGGCGTTTCTCGGGCTGGGATTGGAAGCCCCCCCCCCCCGCCATGCCAGGCGCTGCCACCCTGCGGAGGCCTGGTCTCTTTATGGGCGGGCAAGGTGGGTCTGCTGCCCCATCAAGCCAGCAGTGCTTCTGGGGTGTGGGGCAGGTGGTGTCTCGGGGCAGAGCCTCCCACCCGGCCCGGGGCGAGGGAGCAGAGCCGGGGGGCGGGGGGCCGGCTCCGACTGACGGGCGCAGCTGGGCTGGGGCCGGTATTAATAGACATGCCTAAGACGCTGCAAGGAGGGAGTGGGCGCATCTCTCTAAATAAGGCTGGGAAGCAGCTGGGGGCAGAGCTGGGCAGGGAGCCCAGGCGGGGCCTGCGTCCCAGTCTGGAGAGACGCCGAGCCCCAGGGAGCCAGCCGCTCCGGACAGGCCACGAGGGCCTGGGGGCCCCAGAACCGGCGCGAGAGGCGAGCCCGGCCCCAGGACACCAGTGTACCTCACACAACCAGCCCCCTGCTCTGTCTGATCGGGGGTAGGGGCGGGCAAATCGCCCCTGGGGCTGCTGGAGCCAGATCCTGAACCCTACTGGACCAAAGCAGACTCCTGATTGGGCAGCCACACAACTGGGAGTCGATCCGGATTGAGTCCAGATTAGTCGGGGGAGGCAGGAGCAGGCCCGGCTACTCCAGAGTGGGAGAGGGGTGGGTGCCGCCCTGTGGCTCAGGAGTGACTCCGGATTGGGCGGCGGCTCTAGATAAGGCGCCCTGCGCGCCGGGAATGCCGCTGTGGCTCGGCGAGCCCCCGGCCGGGCAGGATCCGGGTTCCCGGGCGGAGGCGGAGCCGCGGCAGGGAGGATCCAAGGAGGAGCCGCGACTGAGCGGCCATCGCAGCCTGGATCGCGGCTCCGGCCTCGGTGAGCAACGCGGGGGGGCCCGGCCCCCAGCTGCCCCTCCCCCCGCCCGGAGGGGGGTCCCAGCTGTGGCCGCCTTGCCCGGCAAGTTTGCAGCAACCCCCCCCCCCCCCCGGCAGGTGCCTTAGTGCCCCCCCCCCGCTCTGTCCTCCCCCGCCCCCGGGGCAAGCGCCGTCTCCCAGGCACCGCCCGCTCGCTCAGCCCCGCTTCTCGCTCCCTCCGCAGCGCCCATGGCCGCCCGCCTGCTGCACCGCCTGCGGGACGCCCTGGCGGGGGCGGCGCCCGGCCGGCCCGGCGCGGAGGCGGAGGAGTTCCCGGAGAGCTCCGAGCTGGAGGACGACACCGAGGGGCTCTCCACGCGACTCAGCGGCACCCTCAGCTTCAGCAGCGGCCCGGAGGAGGAGGCGGAGCAGGAGCAGGAGGAGGAGGAGGCGGCCGCCCAGGAGCTGGGGGGGCTGGGTGAGCCGGCAGGCGCGGGGCGATGCTCTAGACAGCCCCATGCAAGAGGCCCAAGGACCCAGTGGGGCCGGGAGATGGGGGGGGGGGAGCCCCCAGGTCCCACGGGTGACAGGGCTGGAACAAGGGGCGGGGGCCTGGCCTGTTCCCCCTCCCTGGCACGGCCTGGCGGGTGACGGCCGGGCTTGTCTCCGGTGCAGCTCCGAGCCCCTCTCCGGCTGAGCGCCCGGGCAGCCACCTGCTGACCCGCCAGCTCCAGGACTTGTGGAGGAGGTCGCGTGGCACCCTGGCTCCCCAGCGGCTGCTCTTCGAGGTCACCAGCGCCAGCGTGGTCAGCGAGCGCTCCTCCAAATACGTGGTGAGTGAGGGGCTGGCTGCCAAGCCCCCCGTGGGCCGTGTTGGGTTGGGGCCCTGAGCTGACGCTTTTCTCTCTCTCCTGTGCTGCGGATGGCGCCGGCGGCTCAGACGAGCCTCAGGTAACTTGCTGCCAGGTGCTTGCTGTGCCCCAGCCCTGCCCCGAGGGAGCCTGTCCCCTTGGCCCAGCGTGGGCACCCGGCGAGAGGCGAGGCGTGCGCAGTGGTGCGGCGCCCTCACGCCCTGCTCTCCCCCCAGCTCTACACCATCTACCTGATCCGCTCCGGCCAGTTTGACAAGGCCCCTGCCGCCATTGCCCGCCGCTACTCGGACTTGGAGCGGCTGAACCGGCGCCTGCGCCGCCACTTTGCCTGCGACATGGCAGGCGTCGCCTTCCCCAGGAAGCGGCTGCGCAGGAACTTCACGGCCGAAACCATCGCCAAGCGGAGCCGGGCCTTCGAGCAGTTCCTGTCCCACCTGCACTCCATCGCCGAGATCCGCCGCTCCGCCGCCTTCCAGGAGTTCTTCTTCCTGCGCGAGCTGCAGGCAGCGCAGCGCCTCACCTGCACCGGCATGTACCGCGAGGCCCTGGCCGCCTGGAGCAACGCCTGCCGGCTCCAGGACAAGCTGGGCGCCGGGCGCTCCGGCCGCTTCCTGCTCACGCTGGCTGGCCTGGCCGTGTGCCACCAGGAGCTGGAGGAGCTGAGTGAGGCTCACGGCTACTGCGAGCAGGCTCTGCAGCTCCTGGAGGCCCAGGACAGTCACCCCTTGCTGGAGCCCTTCCTGCAGGCCCACGTCCACCTGTCCTGGAAGGTGGGGAGAGACAAGCGCCAGTCGGAGGCCAGGCTGCAGGGGCTGCACGGGCCCGGGCTGCTTCCGCAGCAGCCGCCCACCCTGAAGGAATTGTTGATCAAGGAGGCCTTGGACTGACCCCCAGCACTGGGCTGTGCGTGGGGCCGGGGGAGGCGGGCCTTGGCGGGGCAGTGGGTCTGTACGGCCCAGGCAGGCGTAGCGGCAGGGGTGGGGGAGGGGAGCAGGGCAGGCGCTTGGCGATACTTGGCGCTGGTCTCTGCTGCACTCGTGGAAACGTGCTTGTCAAAGGGCCCGCAATGGCCCCGTCTCGGGGCCAACCCCTCCCGGGAGGGGCTGCCAGGCCTGCAGGGGAGGTAGCTGGGCCCTGCCATGCTGCACTAAGGGACTAGCTGGCTCCTGGGAGCCTGTAACAAGACTTGGTAGGAAGAGGGGCAGAGACCCCCGGAGCGTGTTCTGATTGCCCCTCCCACGCCCCAGCCTTTCAGGAACTACCCCCCTGGCCAGGGCTGCCCCGCACCTTGGCCCACAGCCAGTGCCTCTCCTCCCGGCCAGGCCTGGCTGCTGTAGCAGTGGCCAGGGCTCCGTGGGAGCCTCTCGCAGCCAGCCCTTGGCTGCACAGCCCAGGGGAACAAGCCGCAGGCCAGCCGCTGGGACATGGGGCAGAAGTGAGAAAGGGAAGCGGCGCCGGCTCTGCTCAGCTCTGTTCAGGCACAGCCAGGCTCCCTGCAGCCCCGGGCCTTGGCCTCGCCCCCAGCAGGCTCCTTTCGTGTAGGTCACGGACCCTGGGTGCTGGTGTAGCAGGGCCCGGGGCAGTGCAGAGGGACGGTGTCAGTGAGCCATGGTGGCTTTATTGGGAGGGGGGAGCCAGGACACTCTGTAACACAGTCAATAAAGCTCATTCCTGCAGCCCGTGTGTCTGCGTGGTCCCTCCAGTGCAGCCCCAAGCTGGCTTGAGGCTTCTCTGCTTCTGCCCGTCTCTGCCTGGGTCCCCAGCACTGCCAGCTGCCCGGCCTGCTCCCCCAGAGTGGCGATGACTTGTCCAGCTACAGTTTGCTCTCAGCTGGGCTCTGCTTCACCCGGATGACTCCCTCCTGTGCACAGGTGACAGCCAGGACTCCATCCCTGCGCCACAGCCGCCCGTGCACCAGCCCTCGGCACCCGCCTGCCCAGGACAGAGAGAGTGAGATCCGTTACTCTGAAGCACGGCTGCCCCCACACCCGCCGCAGAGCGAGGACTTACCGGCCCAGGGGCTCTCGCACTCGTACAGCATCCAGTGGTCAGCTCGGAAGGGGGCGTGGAACCACATGGAGTGGTCGAGGGACACCATGAACTTGACGGGGTGCTGGTGGTGCGGGAGCAGGGCCGTGCCCAGGAAGGCGTAGTCCGAGATGTAGGCTGCCACGCAGCAGTGCAGCTTCATGTCACACTCCCCTGCCGGGCAACCGGAACACGGGCTCAGCCGCAAGCCAAGCTCTGGGGTGCACGCACGTCCTCATGGGGGACCCGGGGGCAGAGCTGCTGAGGGTTCAGCTCCCCCAAGGAGGCTGTGGGCCAGGCCCCCCGCCAACGCTGCCCTCTACCTTGGCCACGCAGCTGAGAGCATGGGAATGAGCCAACAGCTGCAGAAGGGCAGTCCCTTGGCCTGCCCTGGGTGGGGCAGGCAGTGGCACTGAGCCCAGGGGCATCACAGGCCGGGGAGCGAGTCTGTCTGTACCACTGCCCCACAACCTGTCGAGGCAACGGGCCGCTCTGCGAAGGTCTGTTCCTTCGTCTTGGTTGTGGGGCCAGCGGGCCTCAGGCCTCCCCCGAGGGGCCCGCTCTGGCCACCCTAAGGTAGGGGCAGTTACAACCTGCATTAGCCCTTAGGATGAAGGCCAGTGTGGCTGTTCCAGAAGGGGACGCTGGCGAGTTACGAACTTGGCCCCAGGAGTTCTTGGAGCCATTCCCTGCTCAGCCACTAGGCAGCGCTGTCTTGCTGGGAGCCTGGCGTAGGCATGAGGACTGCCCGGTGCATGCTGAGAGCTGTTACTTACCAATGTAGCCTCGTGCCCGCACCCAGAACAGCTGCTTGGGCTCCCGAGGCTGCTGGCAGAATATCTCCGGGGGGTTCACAGGCTTGATCTCCACAGGTACCTCCTGGGCCAGAATCTTGTTGAGCCCCAGCCTGTATTTCTCCACCAAGTTGGGATCCCTTCAGAAAACACGCACAAGGGCAGCAGTGCTGGGGTCCCAGCGAGGCTGCCGGGGCGATGGCGGAGCTCCCAGTACAGGCCTGCAGGCCAGGCTGCCTTGGGGGGAATCTCCACGCCAGCTGCAGCAGTGTCGGCTCGCAGCCCCAGAGCAAAGGGGAGCTGCCTGTGGCCAGAGAATCACACCTGCTGGACTTCTCCCTGAGGTGGGTTTCCTCTCCCCAGCCCTCCCCAGCACGGGGGCAGAACTTCCCACGTACTCACTGCAGGTATTTCTGAATTAGCTCTTCCTGAGTCAGCAGCTCCTCTGGGGGTGGCACAGCGGGCATGGCGAACTGGTGCTGCACCGGGCTCTCCTGGCTCTGCTGGAAGGAGGCCTGGCAGATGAAGATTGGCTTTCCATGCTGAATGGCCTTGACGGAGCGAACAGAGAAGCTCTTGCCCGTGCGGGTGCGCTCCACCTGGTACAGGACCGGCACCGTGGGGTCCCCTGGAACAGGGAACGGCCGTGTGATGGGAAGCAGCATCTAGCTCCCCCAGGGCAGCGCCAAGCACCTCAGAACAATGGCTGCTGTTTGAAGGGGGCTGCACTTACAGATGGGGCCCTCTGCCTGGCCCCCATCATCTGCATTAAGATGGGGACTCCAATCCAGAGCTGCCTTGGAAGCTACCAGCCTGCTGCCTCCTCAGGTGAGTCTCCTACCCAAGGCTCCCATGAGGAACCCTTGCTGCTGCTTCTACGGCGGCAGCTCTGGCTGCTTCGGGCTCACAGTCCCTGGAGGGGACGGGCTCTGCTGGGCTGGTGACTAGCGCACCGAGCATTGCACTAATCCCCATCAGCTCTGAGCTCAGTCACTTCACCCTCCCTCCGGCTGCATACAAGGAGGCAGGGGAGTGATTTGCAATGTGATATCCCAAACCCACCACCAGGAGGTGCTGTTCACCCACCCAGCAACGGGCCCCAGAGCTGTACAGCACTACCCCAGCTTACTCCACGTGTACCAGCAAGGGAAGCTCCCTCACTTCACCACAGCAGCAGCTGAGCACTGCACCTTGATGGGAACCGCAGGGGCCTCCCCCAGCTCCTACTGCTACCTTCAATATCCCCCCACCATGCTCCACAGACTCCAGGGGCAGTGTTGGCTGAAGCGTCCTAGGCAGGCTAACCAGCTGACCCTCTATTATCTCAGTTCTGGCTTGTCCTTGGAGTAGCTGAGCACCTTCCAGTCCTACACTAACTGAGGCGACTACTCTGCCATGTGGTGGGAGTTCTCTCGTCCTCGGCTGCCGCGGGGCCAAGTCTCATTGCTGGAGCTACCTACTCCATTGCACACGGGGCTGTGGGTGCTAGGATACTGAAGCCACATACGTGCACCTTGCACTTGGACTAGCACCAACTCCCTCCAAGCAGAAGGGGGCTTGGCTAGCCTGCTGTCGGGTTTACCTGCTCGCACAAAGTAACAGTGCAAGGAGTGGACATGGACATCCTCACTCACAGCCTTCGCAGCCGCCACCAGAGCCTGGCCCACTATCTGCCCTCCAAACAGCCTCCGTGTGATGGGGACCCAGTAGTGCCTCCCCCTGCAGGAAGAGGAATGAGGGGCAGAGTCAGAATCCTAGAACTGGAAGGGTCCTCGAGGTCATCAAGTCCAGTCCCGCCCTCAGGGCAGGACCCAGCCTGTCCCGGCCAGGTGTCTGTCCAACCTGCTCTTACATCTCTCCAGTGATGGGGATTCCACAACCTCCCTGGGGAACTTATCCCAGTGTTTGACCATCCTGACAGGCAGGAAGTTTTCCCTAATGTCCAATTAAACCTCCCTGGCTGCAGTTTAAGCCCCTTGCTTCTTGTTCTGTCCCCAGAGCCCAAAGAGAACGATTTGTCTCCTTCCTCTGTGTGACACCCTTGTAGATCCCTGAAAACGGCTCTCCTGTCCCCTCTCTTCTCCTTTCCAAACTAAACAAGCCCAGTTCCTTCAGTCTTCCTTCGGGGGGGGGGGGGGGGGTGCAGAGCGGACCCGGGGGGGGGGGAGGGGGACGGGGCGGGGCGGTCCCGGGGGGAGGGAGAGGGGGCGGACCCGGGGGGGAGGGAGCCGGGGGGGGGCGGGGGGGACCCGGGGGGAGCGGGGGGCAGACGGGGGCGGGGCGGTCCCGAGGGGAGTGGGGGAGGCGGGGCGGCCCCGAGGGGCGGGGGGGGGGAGGGAGAGGGGGCGGAGCCTGGGGGTGGGGGGGCGGTCCCAGGGGGCGGGGCGGTCCGAGAGGGGGCGGGGGCGGGGCGGTCCCGGGGGGCGGGGGGGAGGGAGAGGGGGCGGAGCCGGGGGGGCGGGGCGGTCCCGGGGGGCGGGGGGAGGGAGGGAGCCGGGGAGGCGGGGCGGGGCGGTCCCGGGGGGCAGGGGGGAGGGAGGGAGCCGGGGGGCGGGGGGGAGGGAGAGGGGGCGGAGCCGGGGGGGTGGGGCGGGAGGGAGGGAGCCGGGGAGGAGGGAGAGGGGGCGGAGCCGGGGGGCGGGGCGGACCCGAGGGGCGGGGCGGGAGGGAGAGGGGGCGGAGCCCGGGGGCGGGGCGGTCCCGAGGGGCGGGGCGGGAGGGAGAGGGGGCGGAAGGGAGAGGGGGCGGAGCCCGGGGGGCGGGGCGGTCCCGAGGGGCGGGGCGGGAGGGAGAGGGGGCGGAGCCGGGGGGCGGGGCGGACCCGAGGGGCGGGGCGGGAGGGAGAGGGGGCGGAGCCCGGGGGGCGGGGCGGTCCCGAGGGGCGGGGCGGGAGGGAGAGGGGGCGGAGCCCGGGGGGCGGGGCGGACCCGAGGGGCGGGGCGGGAGGGAGAGGGGGCGGAGCCCGGGGGGCGGGGCGGACCCGAGGGGCGGGGCGGGAGGGAGAGGGGGCGGAGCCCGGGGGGCGGGGCGGACCCGAGGGGCGGGGCGGGAGGGAGAGGGGGCGGAGCCCGGGGGCGGGGCGGCACCTGAACAGGTCCAGGTCCAGGGGCTCCAGGCTGAGGACGCTGGTGACCAGGACGCTGCGCAGGTCGCCAGGGGGCGCCAGCTGCCCCCCCTCGGGCAGGGCCCCGCCCCCGGGAGACTCGGCTCCAGCCCCCGCCACTGGGACGCGGAAGCCGCCGGTGCTCGTGGGGGCCGCCATCTTCTTCGTCACGTGACGCGCGGTCTCTCCGGCAATGGCCTCTCTGCAGACCGGAAGCGGCCCGCGAGGCCGGCGCGATGGCCATTGCGGTGATTGGCTGCGGGGCCTGCCCGTCATCCCACACATCCGGTATCTTCTCGAAGAAGCGGGAAGTACCGGCCTAAGACGGGAGGGGGGCGGGACCTGCGACCTTATTCGAGCGTTTGCTTGTCCGTCACGAGTCACGCGTCGCCCTGGGGGCGCGTTGATTGGTGAGGCTGCTGTCAGTCCAGCAGTATGGCCGCTGATTGGCCAATTCGTTGAGGGGGGCGGGGGCTGCGGCTGGGTTAAGATGAGCTGAGCTGGCTCTCGCCGTCTCCATCTTACCCGGCCGTGGAGGAGGCGGCCCGCGGCGGCTGTGGGCGGGGCTAGCAGGCCGGTGAGAGGGGGGGTGGGGACCGGGCCGGGCCCTGCCCTGAGGCGGGAGGGGGCCCTGGTGCGAGGCGGGTGGGGGCCCCGGGCCCTGGTGCGAGGCGGGTGGGGCCCCGGGCCCTGGTGCGAGGTGGGAGGGGCCCAGGCCTAGGCCCTGGTGCGAGGCGGGAGGGGCCCCGGGCCCTGGTGCTGCCCTGGGAGAAGCCGGGCGCGAGGCGGGAGAGCAGCAGGCCTCGGCTCAACGTCCTGTTCCTGCTCTGACCTCAGGAGGCGGCTGCCCAGGGCCCAGGCGCGGCCGTTGACCACGTGCCGACGACAGCAGCCATGGAAGTCGGCTCGTGCTTTAGAAACTACTACGACTTCAAAGAATGCTTCAACACGTACAAGAAGGAGAACAAGTGCCACTACGGCTTAAAGAACTGCGTCTCGGTCCGCTTTTACAACCGCAAACATGGAACCAGCATCCGTGAGGACATCACGTAAGGCGCCCGGCACCCCACAGGTGGGAGGGAAGGGGAAGTATTGCAAAGGGGGTTTTGGGCAGTTCTGAAAATACTTTCCTGTTTCCAAGGTCCTGACCCACTTGTGGACATTAAAGATCCTCTGGCCTTCTACTAGGTATTGGATAGTCACCTTAGAACCCGGCCAAGTCGCAGGTTGGAATCAGTCTTTAGTGTTGCCAAACTAAATAGCTTCTGCTGTCTACATTGGAAATAGGATTCTTTTTCACTTCTTGTCTGAAATTGCCATGCAGTGTTGCCATGCACAGTTAAATAGCTGCCTTGGTCCATTGCACAGCTGGGTGTGCATCACTGGGGAAGAAGTAGGTCCCCTGGAAAGTGCTTTAGGATAATAACAGTGCCCAACTCTTCTCTGGCTTTCAATGAGCAGGGCTCAACAATTAGTGTAATCTACTTGGCCGTGGCGAGCAGCTTACAAAATGGCAGCACAGTATGCGCAGTGCAGTCTGCACGTGTGCAGCATGCCGAACCGTGCGGCTGGTGAGCGGGGCTCGCCGCCACTTGGCAAGCCCTGTGCATGAGTAAATCTCAACATGCTTTACAAAGGTCAGTATTGCGATCCCTGTTTTATAGAATGGGAAACAGGCACAAAGCAAGGAGAGGTCATGCCTAGGGTCACCTAGCAGGCTCATGACAGAGCCAGGAACAGAACCCAAGTCTCTATCCAGCAGGCTGTGCCACGTCCCACTTAAAAATCATGGGCCAGATTTTCAAGTCAGATGAGCATGTCTGTGTGCACCTGACATGGATGCAAATACCCACTATGCAGGCACTCGTTAGGTATGTGCCACACTTCCCTGTTAAAAGCTCTCCTTCCATTCACCTTTTCACGTCTTTTTCCCTAGTACCCATGTCCTCCCATAATATCATCTCTCACTTTCCCTTTCACTCCTCTGGTAGGATGCCCTTATTTTGCACTTTGGTGGTTCATAGCTTTTCCCTGCAACCTGAACTGATTGTTTATTAGTTTAATGGCATTCTTATTTCTTGCAATTTTCTCTTTCCAATGAACTGACCTAATTAGCAGGCCAGCCATAGGGGGGTGCAGGACATGGGACAGATCAACCTGGCTAGGCTGCCCTTAGCATTTTTTATACATGTGAAATCTGGTGTGGGAAGGGGACAAAGGAGAATCACAGGGTGGCACCTGTACTGGGATGAGGAGGTCCCTGGATCTGGGGGTCCCAGAAAGGAAGGGTTGGAGCGGAAGGGCAGTGGATGGGGTCAGCCTGGCACTGGTTGTTCTGGAGGTGCTAGGACACCGGCAGCAAGTGCTGCAATGCTGGAAACCAGTGGGGGAGGCTAGAGTCACTGCTGCAGAGACTGAACCTGACCTCCACACAACACATGCACACTGACGCGCAGGGCCTGGAACGGTCGCCCCTTTGTGCAGTACCCAAGGGATCGCTCTGTTAGTTAGTGTCTATTTGCTTCCCCAGTCCCCGTCACACTGATGGATTTTCAGTATTGCCTTCCGTTGTCCTTTACTTACTTGAGCAGCCTTATTGACGTAATGGACCCAGTTCTGTTTCTGTGCAAGTCAGTGCAGTTAGTCCTGGGAGAAAAGGCTGCAGGATCAGACTTATCTTCCTTAATTCCTCCAGCCTTGCATTCTTGAAACATAGATTCCTGGTGCCTAACAGGAAATGTTTCCTTACTAAGTTGAGCTAATGTAGCTTCTCCTCTGCTGCTCTTGATGCAGAAGGCAGCTGCAGGAGTGATTTGGGTCTCAAAGCAATGTAATAAGAGCAAACAAAACTTCCTGAGGTCACAGTGACTGAGGGTGTCCAGACCAATTGCTCAGGCTTTGTCAGGTGGAGCTTTCAGGCCAATCTGAGACCATGACCACGCACTGTAGGTATCACTTTATCCTTTTCTCTCTTGATCTACGTGTAGAACACTTGCCATCGTCCGCTAAATCTTTTCCTTCTAACATCTCCTATCATGGCTTATGTGGCCATGCAGTTCTTGGCTACCTGGTAGTGGCGTGTCAGAGAGGGGGATGTCTGTGCATTGGTACTATTTGGTCAGGCTGCATCCTGTTCCATTATTAACTGTCTTTCCACTTCCCAGGTTCATCCAGGTGAAGTTTGGCTGTGTCCGGACACGGGAATACAGTAAGAAGAGAAAACAACAGCCCAGCTTGTGTCCGGCCTTTTTTATCCTGCAGTATAACGAGGAAATAGATCGGTTGGTGATTACTGACCTGAACAGCAATCACATCCATGTAGACCCAGGAGGAGCTTCCCTGGCCCGTACTAGCTCTTCTCAAGTGACAAGAGCCACAACCAAAACTGCAGGTTGCTTGGCAGACGGCAGCCCCAGAACAAAACTGCGCAGACAACAGTCGAGAGAGACCGAAGCCACCGTGACGCTGAGTGAGGAGTGCGCGATGGCTGACGTGACTCTGAATGGGGCCTCTGCGCCGCTCACCAAGGCTGCTGTGCTCCCCGAGCCAGTGAAGGAAAGTGCCTCAACTTCAGCGTTAGTCAGAATTGCAGAGGTCATGAAAAACTTCCTGAGGGTGGACATGGGCTCGCTGGCTTCTATCAGCGTGGGCAGCAACCAGGACCTCGACAGACTGAACTTCCAGACCAGCAAGATGAGGAGCCTGTTTGTCAAGTTCCCAGAGAGCCTTTTGCTGCACAGGGTGCAGAGCGAGCGAGGGCATGTGCTTTACGCTTTCCTGGTGGAGAGTAAGGAGCGAGTAGGGAAGATGGTGCATTTTGCTGTCCTGAAGGAGGACACTGGTGAGAATGTAAGCAAAATGCTGACTGTCTTCAGAGAGTTCAATCCCGAGTGGCAGAAGGTCAAGGTAGTCTTTGTGGACATGTCTTTCCGTCACAAAGCCACCATGCAGGAGCTCTTCCCCACAACCCAGGTGCTTCTCTCTGTCTACCACACTGTCCGATTCCTTGAGAAGAAGGTCAAGGAAACAGAGGCCTCAGTTTCCTTCAAACACAAGCTGAAGCTGGCTTTGAAGGAGGTGGTTTTTTCTACCTCCACTGCAAATCTAGACATCTTGTCTCAGCTGGTAAAGCGCTTGGACAAGGAGCTGTACGACTATCTTCAGACCAACTGGTTCTCTTGTGAGATGCTGTGGTACATGCACGCAAAGAAGGGCCTTCATTCCTGCAGCACCTATGTAGACAGTCTGGATCTCATCACTCATAAAATATCCAGTCTCTTCAACAAGCAGTTATCCCTGGAGACCAGCATTGTTCACTTTGTTGAATATGCAGACTGCTTCAATACCAAAGGTCTGGAAAACCTGAACCAGGGCATCTCAGTTGTTGAGGAGGAGAATCGGAGCAAACGCATGGAAAAATCTAAGGTGCGTACTCGCGCCTCCTTGAAACGCACCCCTGATGCTGCCTCACCACCCCAAAACAAATGTTCTGAGCCCCCCAGCCAAATTGCCAAACAGAATCCTGCAAAGACCCCAGGCACCATGCTGGCAGCGATCCGAGAAAGTTGCACAGACCTGAGCTACCAGCTGTGTCTGAATGAATGGGAGGTGGTACAGCGGTCAACTCAGCTCATTAATGTCATGAAAGATAATATTGTGGTGCAGTTGCTAGAAGACACACACCAAGTCAGCAAAGACTGCAAGAGCTGCAGCTGTTACTTTCACTGCCGGTACCAGCTCCCCTGCAGGCACATCCTCTCTGTTCTGCATGCCAACAAGAAAGCTGTGGAAGAAGCTATGGTATGCAAGCGTTGGCAGAAGAAGTACCAGCATCTTTCAGTCTTGGGAGAAAATCTCCTAGAGGATATTAGGCCCTCAGTAGGTAACCTGCCAGCAGCTGCAGAAGAAAGATACGACAAAATCCAGTCCCTCAGCAAGGAGCTTGCTAATCTCCTGATGCAGTGTGATGGGGAAGAGTTAGAAGAGCGCAGCTCCACGCTCAAAATGATTGTGGATATTTGGGCAAAATCCTCAGAGCCAGTGGAGGACTCTGGGAAATGTGCCACTTTCAGAAATGTGGGGGACTTGCCATTTCTGTGGGTAAAGCAGGAGGAAATGGAAATGGAGGATGCTGAGAGATCACTGGCAGGTACCAACATGGTCCAGATTTGAAATGTCAGCCATTCTGAACTCAGACTGGGAGATTCAAGTGAGCTGTTGGTTTAACCCTCTCCTAGCTTCTTATGGTTCTCTCCCCATTCCCAGTCCCAGGAGACTCAGGGTTAACTGTTAACTTCCAAGACTGTTGAAGAGCTCAGTAATAAACTTGAGACTTTCCTGTGTGATCTTGTGTCTTCTCGGACTAGCCATGTTGTGGGGATTTTTGTTTTCTTGTTTGCAAGATAGGATAGATGGGTAGAATATGGCAATTCCCACTTGCCAAGAACACGCGAGGTGCCTGTGTGAGAACCTCAGGGCTGCTGAAGTCCGGCCAGTAATGCTCTGTTGGATGGTCTTCTTAGCCCTACCACAAAGGCCTGAAAACAAAGCTGAATCTAGTTCAGGGGGCCTTGCACTTAGCCCCTGGTTTTAGGGATAAAATGAACGAGATTCCTGGCTCATTCTTCAGTTTCTGGAAATTGGTTTTTTGGTTTCAAAATTTGGAGTGAATGTGTTCTCATTGCTCGCTGTGGTAAGATTTAAAAAAAAAAAGTACTTGGCTTCATACAGGCAGAGAGATCTAAGTCCAGCTGCCTGCCTCCCTTCACCCTCTGCTGTGCACTATTTCAGGGCTGTGCCCTGCTCTCTAAGTAGCAGCTGGAAGAAAGTGCAATAATGGTTTGTATGTTGCTGTTTGTGCTGAGGCCACTGCTAGCAGTGGTCATGTCGCTGCTGTGTATTTAGACCAAATTAATTGTTAAAATACAGTTCTGACTGTTGTTTTGCCATTAAATTTGTTTTCCAGTTTGGCTTAGGCCGTAGCCTGTCATTCCTGCTTGGCTCTTTTACTCTTAATCCCATAGTGGTCTCTAACTACAAGTATGTAACACATTGCTGGGGCAGCTATAATTTCCAGTCTTCGAACTTCAGCCTATAAACTCGAAATATGTGCCCAGTGCTGTAAAGGCTCCACAGGATGAATTGCATTTAATGTGGCGGTCTCTTGGTGCCTTGCGTGCAGTGTGCTGGAGCCATGATGGGTGTGAGTCTCCCTGGCTGCTAATGAAGTGGCTTAGAGCTCGGGGAAGAAGGGTTGTTTTCCACCATAAGTGTTAATGCAATATATCTGTAGACAAATAACTGACTTGAGTATTTCGGTTACTGGAATGGAAGCAATGTCCATCCCAGGAAAAAAAAACAAAACAGGCCATTTACCTTCACTTGATCAGGGTGAATGAACCCTGCTTTCCTTTGCGTGCTGCCAGGGGCCTCTTTTCAACTGGGAAACTTCGACTTGTGCCATGGGCCAATGCCACGAGCAGCAAGACTGAATCCCCAGTGTGGACTGTTGTCTGCACTAAACTGCTAAGTCACTCACATTCCAGACCCTGTGTTAGCCCATGGTGGCTTTAAGGGGACCATCCCCCATTGTACACACAATGAAGGTTTTGCGCTTGGTTGACTTTTTTCAGGAAGGCAAAGTCTTTCCCCTCATTTGCTTTCAACTGACAAGAGACCTAGTTGTATCTTTCGGTCACAGGAGGCCTAGGAGTAATCTGTAGTATCTCTATCCTAAAAGCTTGTGCTTCAGGTTAGCTGGTCCAAGAAGGAAATTCTTTACTCTCTACCCTATAATATATTCTGAGTTTCTTTCCCCCTTCCTCTTAAATATCACACTGGGATATGGGACAGAGTGGGCCAATGCTGAGGTGGTACAGAATAATTTTCCCCCAAGTGCTTGGATCGTGCTCAGGGTCTGATTTCCCTATTCCAGATCAGGAAGGAATTTTTTCCCTAGTTAAATTGGCAAGAAACTTGAAGGTGGCCAATTGTCACCTTTTGCTGCACTGGGGAGAGGGGGTTGCTTACTGAGTTCATCTGCCTATATCACTAAATCACTTCTCTGCTCTTGCAAGGGCCTGAGCCAGTGGTGGGCCTTGCTCTCTTCAGTTTTCTGTGTGGGGAAAGTCTTCCCTTATAGAATCATAGAATACTAAGACTGGAAGAGACCTCGAGAGGTCAGCGAGTCTAGTCCCCTGCCCTCATGGTAGGACCAAATACTGTCTAGACCATCCCTGCTAGACATTTATCTAACCTGCTCTTAAATATCCCCAGAGATGGGGATTCCACAACCTCCTGGGCAATTTATTCCAGTGTTTGACTACTCTTGACAG
Organism: Pelodiscus sinensis; assembly: GCF_049634645.1. NCBI lineage: Eukaryota > Metazoa > Chordata > Testudines > Trionychidae > Pelodiscus > Pelodiscus sinensis. The sequence goes on along the minus strand of NW_027465936.1, from coordinate 197,814 downwards.
TTAGGAACTTTTTCCTAATGTCCAACCTAAACCTCCCTTGCTGCAGTTTAAGCCCATTGCTTCTTGTTCTATCCCCAGAGGCCAAGATGAACAAGTTTTCTCCCTCCTCATGACACTCTTAGATATCTGAAAACTGCTATCATGTTCCCCCCTCAATCTTCTCTTTTCTAAACTAAACAAACCTAATTCCTTCAGCCTTCCCTCATAGGACATGTTCTGTAGACCTTTCATCATTCTCGTTGCTCTTCTCTAGACCCTCTCCAATTTCTCCACATCTTTCATGAAATGCAGTGCCCAGAACTGAACACAATACTCCAATTGATGTCTAACCAGTGCAGAGTAGAGCAAAAGAATGACTTCTCATGTCTTGCTCACAACACTCCTGTTAACGCAGCCCAGAATCATGTTTGCTTTCTTTGCAACGGCATCACACTGCTGACTCATATTCAACTTGTGGTCCACTCTAACCCCTAGATCCCTTTCTGCCATATTCCTTCCCAGACAGTCGCTTCCCATTCTGTATGTGTGAAACTGATTGTTCCTTCCTCCTTATCCTATGTCTACACGCACAGCTTCTTGTGCCAGAAATATGCAAATGAGGCTGTGTGGCATATCGCTGACCCTCATTTGCATAGCTAATTGTGATGGCGCGTTGGGGGTCCCCCATCTCCTGCACCCCAAAATGGCACAGACAGACTCCACCAGCCAGTGGAATTGAGGATGGTTTATTGCTCCTCCAGGATACAGCACAGATGTAATCTGGTTACAGGAACTGGGGCTAAGAGGCCTCAGTGCCCCCCCTTGAGATGGGGGAGTCCCAGCCCCTCTCCCCAGCTCCTTCTCCCCTGCTTTCCAGACAGGAACTAACTCTACCTCTCCCAGCCCTGCCCCCAGCCAGGGCAGCCTTCCACCTCCTTTTGTTTCTCCCCATGGGGGGTAGGCTGGTTCAACTGGTATGGTACTTTTGCATAATAAGGTTTTCCCTGATGGGTCTTGCTCCAGACAGCAGAGGTCACCACAGCCCAGCAAGTACCCCCACTACGTCACACTAATGAGCCATCATTTTTGCAGAAGAGGCTCTTGCTGCAGAAGGAGCTGTCTACACTGCCCCTTCTTGCACAACAAAAACCCTCTTGCATGATGCCATTACGCCAATTAATTTTCAGGATGAACAGCATTGCACAAGAGGTCAAGCGAGACCGCTGCACAGGCTCAGAGCCGAGGCAGCCCCTGTGCCCCATCCTGTTCCCTGACAGGACAACAGGGTGGGTAGGCAGGGTGAGGGAAGCTCTTGCTCCATGGCACAAGTTCCCATAGGGAAGCCCCAGCACCCAGACAGCATTTGCCTCTGGAGGAGTTCCAGTTCCCCCACTCCCCTCGGGTGGGCAGATCTCACCCAGGCTGCGGGCCTAGGGCGATGACAGATTCTCTGGCCTGGGGAGGGGAAGGGCAGAACAGGGTGGGTCTGTGGACAGGCGGGGGCAGGGCTGGCGGGGATCTCCCCTTGCTCTTAGCCCGCCCAAGCTGGGGGAGTGGCCTGGGCACTGAGCCAGCTTCGCTCTCCCCTGGGAAGGGGAGAGGAGGGTGTGTCACATGACCTGGCCCAGCAGTGCCGTCACGTGACAGCCCTGCGCTGTGTGGGCCGCTTAAGGTGGAACGCTATTGGGCCGGGCGCCAGGGAAGCGTGCTGAGAGTCTCTCGGCCGCTCCTATTGGAAGACGGGTAACCATGGAGCCCAGACTCCGGCTCACGGCTTGCTGTACTCTTATTGGCTAGTCGTCCCTCCTCTCTCTACCCTCATAGGTGGATTCGCCAGAGGGATGTCGGGGTCTCTTCTGATTGGCTGGGGTTGCGGACCCGCCGCTTGATGATTGGTGGGTTGGCTTGTCAGTCATGCCCCAAGCGAGGAGAGGAGTGAAGATGGCGGCGCCGCGCTGAGGTGAGAGAGGCGGGGCGGGCCCGGGGAGCGGGACACGCCGAAGCTTTCTGGCTCTGTGCGGAGACCCCGGCAGGGCCGTCGCAGTGCATGCCGGGACAGGGCGCCTCCTCCCCCCCCCCCCGCCGTCGCAGTGCATGCCGGGACAGGGCGCCTCCTCCCCCCCCGCCGTCGCAGGGCATGCCGGGACAGGGCGCGCCCCCCCCCCCCGCCGTCGCAGTGCATGCCGGGACAGGGCGCCCCCCCCCGTCGTCGCAGTGCATGCCGGGACAGGGCGCCTTCCCCCCCCCCCCCCCGCCGTCGGAGTGCATGCCGGGACAGGGCGTCTCCCCCCCCCCCCGTCGCAGTGCATGCCGGGACACGGTGCTGCCTCTGACCACCCCCCCTTCCCGGCCGCCGCAGTGCATGCAGGGAGCGGTGGCTGCACACCTGTCACTCAGCTAGTCAACCTGTGGAACTCCTTGCCTGAGGAGGCTGTGAAGGCAGGACTAGAACAGGGTTGAGAACTAGATACATTCATGGAGGTTAAGTCGATCAATGGCTCTTAGCCAGGCTGGGTAGGAACGGTGTCCCCAGCTCTGTGTGTCAGAGAGTGGAGCTGGATGGCAGGAGAGAGATCGCTTGATCATTCCCTGTTCGGTTCACTCCTCTGGGGCACCTGGCATGGGCCACTGTCATCAGACAGGACGCTGGGCTGGATGGACCTTTGGCCTGACCCCGTCTGGCTGTTCTTATGTTCTCCCCTTCTCCCACAGGCCTGAGCCACGTGGCGCAGCAGCCTGAGGTGAATCCTCCCCAGGGTCGCTGCCCCCATAAAGAGCCATGGCCCTGGACACCGTGAAGGAGCTGCTGAGCTTTGACTGCGGCTCGCTTGTGGCCTACCAGTTAGATAAAAACTCTCAGCTGGATTCCATCAGCTTCCAGACCGTTCTCATGAGAAACATATTTGTGCATTTTCCTGATGTTGTCTTCATCCACAGAACCCACAGCCCCAGTGGCAAAGCTCTGTATGTGTTCATGGTGGATGGCCCTTTCCTGAAGCTGCCAGGGGAGATGACAAAGGTCATTCATTTTGCTGTCCCAGCCAAAGAAACTGCAGAAAGCCTGGCTCACATGTATAGGACCTTCAAGGCCTTCAACCCTGAGTGGAGGAAAATTAAGACCTTTCTGGTAGATCCACACTTTAGATTGTTGCAAACTCTTTCTGAAGCATTCCCATCTGCAGAGGTGCAGCTTTCTGTTTTCCACGTGTGCAAGCACCTGCAGCAGAAGATTCATCAGATGTCTTTGGAATGCATCTCCGAGAGACTGATCTTAAATGCTTTGAGGAACACTATGTGTGCAGCCACTGAAAGCAACCTGAGAATGATGCACACCATTCTGAGTGACTTTGTGAAGCCTGATTTGCTTCCCCAGCTTCATACTCACTGGCTTCTTAATGACAAGATATGGGCTATGCATAGATGGAGGAATTGGATGGAATGCAATCAGTATTTTAAAGACTTGGAGATCATCACACGGGGCTTAAGCCAAGTCTTCTGCACTGGACTGTCTCTGGAAACCTGCATCACTTCTCTGGCAAAACACTACCAGAACTGTGTTTCAAAGAGGCCCCCTGATGCTGTGCTGTTCTCTGTTAACCCTCTGAGTAGTACCACGTCTACTGAGACAGTCTTTCAGAGCGTACCAGCTGAGCACTCACCAACAACCTCTCACAACCCCCAAATAGCTCTTCAGAACCACCCAGCTCAGAGTTCTCCACCAGTTTCTCCCAGTCTCACAACAGCTAATCAGAAATGGCCAGGTCAGAAGTCCATTCCAAATCCTCTGGTTTTAATTCCGCATCCCCTGCCTGCTCCGCAGAGCCCCCTGCTTCTTCAGAACCAATCGTCAGCCCCTCAGGTCTTCCCTTTTCAGAACCAGTCAGCTCAGCATTCTCCTTCAGTTTCTCTGAATCTCACAGCAGCTCATCAAATATGGCCAGGTCAGAATTCCCTTTCAAATTCCATGGTGGTTCTTCAGAACCCTTTGCCCACACCTCAGAACCCCCTGCTTCTTCAGAACCAGCTAGCAAATCCTCCGAGCCCCTTAGATCATTTACCCCATGAAATTAAAGTAGAGATCATCACTGAAGACTCCAAAAGTGGCCAAGATGTGGAATGTAACCAAGAGACTGAAGACCGCATCAGGCAGTCACTGAGAGACATTTGCACAGAGCCTGCAGCCAGACTGTGCTTGAACGAGTTTGCAGTGGCACAGAAGTCTGTGCAGCTAATGGGCACCAATGAAGACATAGTCAATATACAGATCCTCGAAGACACCCACAAAGTGCAGCAAAGGGGATTGAAAAGCTGCACTTGCCACTTCCGCCAGGCTTTCCAGCTGCCCTGCAGGCACATCCTGGCTGTGTTGAACTCTGATAAGAAGGTTTTAGAGCCAGAGATGCTCAGCAAGCAATGGCAAAAGGAACCTAACGTCTCTCAAGCAGAGCAAAATGGTACCGATGGCCTCTTGGAGGTTCTGAAAAGCTCCTGGAATGAGTCTCTAGATAAATCCTTAGCAGTGTCCTTTCTTACAGCGGAGATTAGCCGGCTTCTTACTCACTGCAGCAGTGAGGAGTTTGAGCGGAGGTACAGCACGCTCCGAGAATTGGCCGACAGCTGGATCGGTCCTTATGTTCAGGTGAAGCTGTAGCTCAGAACTGGAGAGTTCCATGCCCCTGCTCTCAGCCTGTGACTCTCCCGCTTTCTGTGGCTCGGGGAGAAGTGAGGTGTCTGTTTAAATGCAGTTACTCCCGTGGTATGTCTTCCATTCTTTTCTCCTTAAAGTGATATGAATGTGAGCCTTAAATCGGCATCCTGGTGGTTTCCCCTTTGGCTTAAGATCCCGAACGTGTTCAGCCAATAGACTTCCCCTTGCCCGTAAGCGTGCGTACGAATTCTGTCTCTGGGCCAGCCCACGGGAAACACTCCTAGGAGTGGATTGGGGAAGGAAGTTAATAGCCTGGGACTAAGGTGCCTGAGCCATGGCTCATATATTCAGACCTTCATGGGATCCCTTTGCTCTCTGTTGCTGCAAGGCTCATGTGGTTGGTTCCAGGTAGGGATGTAAAATAGGGATGCCAGTGACTAGTCGAATCAGTGCTCGACTAGTCACTTCTCCCCTCCCCTTGCTGCCTCTAGGAGAGGCAGCAAGGGGGGAGCAGGAGCGGGTGCAGGGGGGAGCCAGTTCCGCCCAGCACCGTCTCTATGGGAGGGCAGGGGAGGCAGAGGCACAGCATCTGGGACTGGAAGCCGGGCTCCTACATTGACACTGCAGAGCCGCAGCAGGGGAAATCAGGTGTTTCTCTCTTCCCTCCCTTCCCCCCCATCAACTACTTGAGTAGCTGATTCTCCATATTTTAACATGCTTAATGTAAAATCCTGTGTCAATTGTTACCCGGTTAAGCGATAGGTTTAACCCATTAACCACCCGCCAGAGGCAGGAGGGGCACTGGACAGCCCCCTGCCTGTGGCGCAGTGGGCCTGGCCTGGCTGCTCCAGCAGGGCTTGCTGTGCCGCAGGTGGGGGACTGTTCTGGCTGGGCCAGGCACCCATTTACCAGTTACCCTATGAAGCAGGCCACTAAGGCAACACTTACCAGTTAACCCTCAATCCCAAGTGCTGGGATGCGTGAGTGTATCTGAGCCAGCCTGTGCTTCCCTGTTCTGTCCTAGTGACATGGGCCTTCCCTCAGCTGGCAGAGCAGGATTTGCTCACGTGAAGTCAGGCCTTGGTGTGATACCACATCTTTTCTCACTTCATTGCTTCCGGTTGTTTAACTGAGCCTGCTTGTTAAGAAGCTGCCAGGCCCCACAGGTAGCAACCCACGCTACTAGGGAGCTGCTGCTGGCACCCTCTGCTAAGAGCACTGAAGTGGTTTGGCTGGTTATGGCAGCTGCCCGTAATCCCACAGAAACCTGCCCTCTGTCCCCTACCAGCTCGTGTCACTGGCCTGGGAGGGGAACTAATTACTGCTCCCGTAAATCTGACAGAGCTGCTGGAAAACAAACAGTGATGGGAGACAAAAGGGGCGTGGAAAGGAGAGAGCAAACCTGCCTGGAAGAGCAGCTGCACGACCTGGGCCTATTGGGATGGGCTGGTGCATAGTCCCTCTCTGTGCAAAGAGAGCCTGGGGCCAGGCGGCTGTAGATAGAATTTCCTGTGCCAGCCAGAGGGAGTGGCGAGGGACAGAAAGTGCTATTTAGGTCAGTAATTTGTCCCACCCTAGCTTAGCCTGGTTTATCCATGTCACATCAAATTGTAAAACAAAGAAAGCAGTCGCGTAGCACTGTAAAGACTAACAAGATGGTTTATTAGGTGATGAGCTTTCGTGGGGCAGATCCACTTCCTCAGATCTGTCCCACGAAAGCTCATCACCTACTAAACCATCTTGTTAGTCTTTAAAGTGCTACACGACTGCTTTCTTTGTTTTGCCAAGATCAGGCGAACACGGCTACTCTCTGTTACTCTACATCAATTGTGTGTGCTTTGTTTGGGTGCTTTTGTTTGGCTCAATAGCTCATTCACCATTTAACATCAGAATCAACACTCCAGTCAGAAGAGCAGAACTCCTGTATGGTCAGGTATTTCCTTTTGAGCTAGCGGCCTGTCCTATAAACTCCTTGTATGTAAATCTAGCGTCAAATGTTCTTTGTTTGGAATCGCACATTTCTCCTTGGCTTTACTTCTCAAAGTGCTACGGAAGGGGGCTGGAAGCCTCTGTCTGGTCTCTTCCTCTGTCCGTCTGTCTTCCACAGCCGTGTGTCCCCTCTCCTTTTTGGACTTCTCTCCCCTTGAGCACTGGGCTCTGGATTCTCTGTCATGAAGTTCTGTGCAGCTCTGATTAGATCCTCCTCTCTAATCCCTGGCACAGGCACTGTGGGGATGCCCGCGATCATCATGGCAAGCGTGAGGATGCAGATGTCGGGGGGAGGGCTCTGCACTGACTGCCCCCCTCTGTTCTTACTGAGACTGACGGGCATGAGAAAAGTACCTGCAGGAGGAAATCCACAGGTGGCTCGTGGGAAGTCGCCCCCTGGGCTGCCCAGCTCCCCAAAGTGCTGCCCACTCCTGTGTTGGGTTGGAGGGTATCCTTTCACAGAGGCACTCGGACACATGCCAGGGGGGCCGCATGGCTCGTCTCTGCCTCGTTCAGCTGGATAATCCCATCCCGAGATCTCACAGTGCTGATGCTGGGGAAACTTTCTAGAATATCTTCCACAGTAGTGTCCACTGTGAGACTCCCACCTGGCATCCCTGTACCGCAGTCTGCTGCTGAGAGGGAACCTTGCACACTGCTGGGCACCACTACAAGGCTGCTTTAGTGCCTTCTCCTGATACAGCAGGGACGCCTCTAGGTGTGAAGGGGCTGCGCTCTTCTGCACTGTCCTTCTGAGCACGCCTGGCACCAAGACCGCAGCAGCAGGAGGCGTCTCCCCAGAGTGATAGACACTCAGTAGATTGCTCTGTACCAGTTGGAGTGGTCGGCTGGCATCTGTGGGGGGAAGGGAACAGAGAACGTGTAGGACCAGACTGAGTATCTGCTGGGGCCGAGGCAGGGTTCTGGCTAAGCAGCTGTTCATTCACTGACACCTGGGGCTGTGCTTTCCTGGGGACTCGTGCTCCCTACGGAGCATGTTGGTGTTCATGGTGCACCCCAGCGCTGGGTACTGCGCTCTGAGGCCTGCGGGTTCCGAAATGGCTGCCTGACGTGCAGGAAGTCGCATAGTGGTGAACTGATGCACGATTCGCATCGTTTGTCCCAGGATTTCCACTGCATCCAAAGCCTGTGGCTGTCCGGTACAGGCACCTTTCCACAGGCAGCACTGGAAATAAGTCACCACTATTTTTGAGTCAACATCTTTCCTAAGAGAATTGGCATCAGAGGAACGAGGCCAGAGCTGTAATTTTCATTCCTGTTGCAGGGCTCAGGAGGCACTGTCCTGCGTCCCACTCCGCCCTATGGGCTGGAAGCCACGTGCCTTCATGACCGTGAGGTGCACTGGCACCTGCATCCCGGCCGTACCTCTCCTGTTCGGAGCAAGGCCCCGTTTTCAGTGAGAGCCCTGCCCCGGCATTGGTGGGCTTGGCGGGCAGGCTGCAAAGAACTGGTCCTCATGGGCGGCTGGCTGTTTCCAGGGAAAGGAAGGCGTGTGGCTTGAGGCTCTCGGCCTCCCCCGTAGGGTGGAGAGCGTTAGTTACCGTTTGGCCAGTGCTCTGTTCATTCTGGGGCTGTCAGGCAGGGAACTGAACAAGGAAGGCCCTGCAGACCTGGTAGGGCCGCGTTTCTCAAACTGGGTCCCGAGCCCCTGGAGGGTGGCAGTATCACAAGTGTGAGAACCCCTGTGACGCTGACCCCCCCAGAGGTAGATGATCTGTAAAAATGGACCAGCTCAACTGCAGCTAGGGCTGGGGAGGGTGGTGGAGTCACCCCCATGCAGATTGGGACGGAGGGGTAGAGCTGAGTCATGGGGAGGCTCCAACAGGATAATATGGGGTTTGGGTTTGCAGGGCAGCTAGGCGTGAGCTGGGAGAACCAGGCCGGGCCACAGCAGGGAGTGGTGAGAGCAGGACGATACACTCATGTCCTGTTTACATGCCACCGCAGGGTGGCTCTGGATTTGGGTCTCTGGAGGAAGTGGGGCTTGTGACGGAGGAGCCCTTAACTCTGCGTCTCCTACTTGATGGGTAAATCTGCTGGGCAGCAGCTCCCTGGCGCCTGCCAACCACGTTCTGGTTTCTGTGCGCGTGCTCCCGTGGCGGCAGGAAAGGCCGTTACCTTGCGGGGGAGGCACAAGCCCCGACGAAGCGGTTCCCTTCACGAAACAGGACATTGCCAATGGCGGAATCAGGCTGGTGCCTCTTCCCCCGTAATATCCCAGCCTTGCCCTCCCCATTCTAGAACCAGCATCACAGGGCCTGGCCTGACCTCACACTGGTCGCTGGGCCCCTGCCTGCTGGTGCCCCAGTTCTCAGCCCGTCCCTCTCCACGGAGGTGCCGTGTGCCACGAGGCAGGGAATTCGCCCACCCACGTGGGCACAGACTGGGGGGGGTACCAGCTGCCCAGCTCCCCCTGTTTCACTTCCAGTGGCTCGGAGGCCCCTGCCTGCTGGTGCCCCAGTTCTCAGCCCGTCCCTCTCCACGGAGGTGTCGTGTGCCACGAGGCAGGGAATTCGCCCACCCACGTGGGCACAGACTGGGGGGGGTACCAGCTGCCCAGCTCCCCCTGTTTCACTTCCAGTGGCTCGGAGGCCCCTGCCTGCTGGTGCCCCAGTTCTCAGCCCGTCCCTCTCCACGGAGGTGCCGTGTGCCACGAGGCAGGGAATTCGCCCACCCACGTGGGCACAGACTGGGGGGGACTAGCTGCCCAGCTCCCCCTGTTTCACTTCCAGTGGCTCGGAGGCCCCTGCCTGCTGGTGCCCCAGTTCTCAGCCCGTCCCTCTCCATGGAGGTGCCGTGTGCCACGAGGCAGGGAATTCGCCCACCCACGTGGGCACAGACTGGGGGGGTCCAGCTGCCCAGCTCCCCCTGTTCCACTTCCAGTGGCTCGGAGGCCCCTGCCTGGAGGAAGTAGCCTGGGCTCCTGAGTTACCGGGATTGTCCCTTTGAACTTGCGCTGGGGCCGATGAGCCGTGAGCACCCCCAGCCCCGTTTCCCAGGGCAGGTTTATCCCCGCTGGGGCTGTGCAGGGGCTGACAGCAGCTGGCACCCCGCGGGGATGTCCCATGCTACCTCCTCCCCGTCGCCAGGTGGAACCCGAGGCCCCCGGCCACACCACTCCCAGCAACTTGCTTGGGAAGCTCTTTATTACCCTGTGATCTCTAGAACAGCATTGTGGAACAGGGACCCCCGTGCTGCTACTGACTGGGCTGCAGGCCCTGCCATGCCAGTGGTTTGTGGCACTGCACGCTTCCGCGGCACCATGTGGCTCGGTGCGGTAACTGCCGAGGGCCCCTTGCTCCGACGAGTCTGGGGGTGAAGATGGAGGAGCACTCGTGGCCCCTCTTGGGAAGGCCGTTCTCCATCACTGGCAGGAGCGGCGCACGGGAGCAGCCCTTGCCACCTCATTCATATTTGCAGAAGTCCTTCAAGAGCGGCGGCAGGTCCAGCCCATCCATGGCCAAGCGGTGGACAATGTGCTTCTGGATGACCAGCCGGCAGAGGGTCTGCAGGGACGGCACTGGAAGGAAGGGAGGGAAGATGCTGAGCTTGCTGCTCTGAGGGCATCTGACCCCCCCACGCGTGGGAGGCAGGGCGGGGGCGGGCAGAAGAGAAGAGCTACTGGGCCAGTGACCCTGGCAGGTGGTTTGTTCTGGGACGGCAGCAGCTCAGTCTGCTTCAGAGGCAGCCGCCATTGCGCCTCCCAGAGGCCTGCCTGCTAGTTACCCTGGGGCTGGGCTCCTGCCGGGTGCCTCGGACTGCCCCTTGGGGGGCTCTGCTGAGACTCGCAGCATGAGCGGGACAGGGAAGCGCTTCCCCTTCCAGCCTCTGGTACAGGCGGGAGCGCGGTTCCGTGCCTGGGCTGGTGCCGTGGAAAAGGCCCCGTTCCTTTATCTAAACACTGAGCCCATGGCACCCGTGTGGGCACGCAGGCAGCCTGTGAGCGCGGGTCCCTCTGGGCTCTGGCTGGTGTTTCTCAGCAGCGTCTGGAGCTGCTTTAATCAGTGACTTCTCTGGTCCCTCAGAGCAGGGTTCCTGCGCTGCAGGCTCTGCCTCCCCCCCCATAGTCCTACCAGCTTCCCCCTCGGGGGGCTTTTAAGACTCAATACAGGAGATAAACGCTGCTTCTGACACTTTGGTAAGGCCTTGGGGAGCAGCCCCTGGGACAGAGCCCTGCTCAGCCCCTCCCTGAGGAGAGGGCAGTGGTGCAGGATGAGCCTACGCCTGCGGGGAGGCTGCCTCTGACCTTGGCAGTATTTCCAGACAGTTGGGTTGTTTCCCTGAACTTGGACACGTGGGGTTGTTGTGACCAGGGCACTCGGTAAGAAGTGTCTGTAGCAATCTGCAGGAAAAGCTTCCTCCCGTCCCTGGCCCTGAATAGCCCCGCAGTGCCAGTGGCAGCAGCTTCTCTGTTTACTCTGTAAGCGGGTGAGCCGGCAGGGCAGTAAAACGTCTCTCTGGGTGCTGGGCTAGCGCTGCAGAGCTGGAGCCCTGCCTCAACTGAGACCAGCCAGTCTGCTTCCTGCATCGGTTCCAGCTGCCTTACGAAGCCCTAGAGCACAGCCTCAGTAGGGGCCATATTCCCTGTGCCACACACGAGACACCAGGTGCTCAGAGATCTAGCCCTGGGAGGGGGCTGCCGGCACTCGGGCCTTCAGCCGCACAGTGGGGGCGGGCAGCTGCCAGGACGTGGGGCTCCAGCAGCTGAAGCGCTGAGTGCCAATGGCTCCCTGCCCTCCTTCCTCCACTGCGGGGATGAAGTTCCACCCCACAGCATGCTGCCGGTCTTGGGGTTCAGTCACTGGAGCCCCAAGTTCCAGCAGCTCTGCCCCCTGCCGTGAGGCTGAAGCCCTGAGCACTGGCAGCTCTTCTCCTCCCTCCCCCCCGCAGCAGGGGAGGCATGGGCCAGTTGCTCATTTTTGTAAAAAGTGGGGATGCCAGGAGGCGGGCTTAAATAAGAGACTGTCCTGGTAAAAATGGGACTGAGGGTCCCCCTAATCCTGAGGCAACCTGCCTGGTACCGCAACTGCCCCCAACAGCTTCCAGCCGGGAGGACTGATGGGACAAAGATACTTAGCACACAGGCCTTCCCCGAAAGGTGTGCCCAGGACAGGGGTACTTTGCCTGCTTTGTACCGAAGAGCACAGTAGGTTAAACGATGGATGATTGCACATGCATGAGCCCTGTTCAGAATCTCCTCCTCCCACTGCAAATCCTGCATAGCAGAGCACACTGTACCGCCCGGCGGCCGGCTGGTCACGGGACTGACGCAAAACAACTCCCAGAAAACCCACTGGGTTTCAGCCTTGGTGCCCAAATAATCTGAACTTTAAGCCAGTGAGACTTCCCCTATGCTGCTATTCTTTGGCTTTCTTTTAGGGTTGTACATGGCCTCACAGCTCGACTCCAGCTGCCAGCCAGCGAGCCCTGGTGCCTGTGTGACAAGACAGCCAGCCCAGCCTTTGTTACTAGCCATTAACATCAGTTGATGTCTCCTTGTCTCGCTTAGGCCTTGGCCTCTGCTAGTGCAGCTGAGGTGGCTAATGAGCGGGGTGGCTTTTGTGACATGGCCTGTGTCTCATTAAGAGTTTGACACTAAATTCCTTTCACTCAAGGGGCACTGAGCACTGTGCCATGCACGTGATTTTACCACCACGGGCTGGATGGCAGCATTCCCCCAGCCGTCAACTTCCCTGGATGTCCCACAGCCCATGGCAGCACCCGGCTCAGTGCACCTGAACCTCCGGCCACAATTGCCTCACCAGGCTGCTCCCACCTCAGAAGTGTCACCAACACGGGAGCAGGTGGCAGCTCAGAGATTAGAGGGGGGCAGGGCAGGGCAGCAGAGACTAGAACTGTGGAGCTCAGGACCCAGAGGTGAGAGCCCAGGACTGCAGGGCATGAGGCCAGGGGTCCAGAAGAGGGAGAGGGCAGGGCCACGGGAGGGGAGAGAAGTGGGTATTAGGACACCACTTGGTCTGGGGGACCAGGGCTGATGTTCAGGGCGGAAGTTGTGTGCGGCAGGCCGAGCGTTCTCCTGTCTAATCCACCGGTCGCGTTGGCCCAGCACCGTATTAGAGCCTGGGCCTGTTGAGGCTGAGACATTTAACTTACTGGATTCATGTAGGTTTTTTGAGCCCCACAACTCTGCTCAGCCTGAGCTCGGATCCATAGCCTGAGCCGTGTGCAAATGCAGAACTGAGCTGTGGCTATCCCAGGCGCAAATGGACACCTGCAGCTATAAAGCGGATACCTGCAGATTTGCAGGGCTCTATTGATCCAGCACGGGTGGGGGCAGCAGGGGTGTCTGTCCAGAAGGGTTCTGCAGGGAGGGCGACACACAAATACCTACGGCCATATTCCACTTGGATGACACGGACGCTCTTGGTTGAAGCAAAGACATCGATCACCGCGTAGAGTGGGCGGGCGGCAGGGAGGTTCCTGGCACTCGGCCCCATGTCCTCGCCATTGATGACGATGTGCATGTCTGCCGTCCCGTCCGCCCGGGGGGCGTAGAGCACCCCGATCCGGCTGCGCCGGGCCGTCGGGGGCAGCGCGTTCGTCTTGTACAAGTCATCCAGGATGTGGCTGTACCGGCCGGGCCTGCTGCGGCCCACCAGCTTGTCCCGGGGGACCCGGACCTGCTCTATGCGCAGGTAGGGCTCCGAGAGGAAGCCTCGCACCCGGGCCTCCCCGCCCTCGCGCGCAACTCGGTTGTGGTGCCTGGTGATGGCAAAGACCCACGTGTCCCCCATGCTGGCCAGGTCGGGCAGCGAATACTCCGGCACCCGCAGCCCCGCCGGGTCGTGCGCCGTGAGCCCCACGCGCAAGTGGCCGCACCAGCCCGGCTCCTTCTCCTCGATCTCCACCAGGAAGAGCTGCCCCGGCCCCAGGGGCTCGCGGCTGAAGCACAGCCCGTGGGCGAAGCTCGCCACGCGCGTGGCCCGCGTGCCGGAGGGGTCCAGGCGCACGTTGGCGCCGTGCACCGGGTGGAAGCGGGCAGCGGCCATGCCGGGCGCTCTGCGCCTATTTTTAGCGGGGGCCCTGGCCAGGGGGCGCGGGGCGGCCGCGCCCGGGTCCTAGCGCCGCCGGGCAGGCCGGGGGGCAGCACCGCCCCCGCCCCCTGGGCCGGGCTCGACGAGGAGCACGTGCTCCCCGGACCCTCCGCCAGGCGGCGCTGCGCCCGCGCGGGACACAGCCCGCCCCTGAGGGCGGGGCCTGGCGGCCGCCGGGTTCTCATTGGCTCGCTTCTGAGCTGGCTCCGCCCCTGCCCGGTCAGCTGCCTCTCCCGTCACGTGACGGTCTGGGCCCATATGAGCGGGAGTCACGTGCTCTGCCGGCTACTCAGGGGGAATCCGCTGGCGCTGCCGGGTGGTGAGAGCCGGGAGCTGGCGGGGGGGCTGGTGGGGAGCCTGTTCCCGCGGGGGGGCCGGGGAAGGAGCCTGTTCTGGGGGGGGCGGTGCTGGTGGGGAGCCTGTTCTGGGGGGGGAGTTGGTGGGGAGCCTGTTCCCGCGGGGGGGCCGGGGAAGGAGCCTGTTCTGGGGGGGGGCGGTGCTGGTGGGGAGCCTGTTCTGGGGGGGGAGTTGGTGGGGAGCCTGTTCCTGCGGGGGGGCCGGGGAAGGAGCCTGTTCTGGGGGGTGGTTTGGGGGCCAGGGAAGGAGCCTCGGGTGCTGGGGGGGAGCCTGTTCTGGGGGTGGTTTGGGGGCCAGGGAAGGAGCCTCGGGTGCTGGGGGGGAGCCTGTTCTGGGGGGTGTCTTGGGGGCCGGGGAGTGGGTAACCTGGGCTGTTCTGCCCCCCTGAGGGCCCTGACTCTGGTCTCTCCCGCAGATGGGGTCCATCCTGCTCTGCGCGCTGCTCCTGGCAGCCTCCCTTGTCGAGGCTGCTCCCTCCGCCGATGAGGTGACCTACCTGCCGGGGCTGGCCAAGCAGCCCTCCTTCCGGCAGTACTCGGGGTACCTGCATGTCGGCCATAACAAACACCTGCACTACTGGTACGTGTGGGGCTCGGCAGGCGTGGGGTGGGGGTGAGCAGAGACTCCATTGCTACCCTGCCCACAGCAGGCAGAGGCCACCGCAGATCGGAAAGGGGAGGGGGGAGCTAAGTGTCCCCTGTGGCTCTTTCCTGCAGGTGACTTGAAAACACTGTGATTTCATGATTAACCAATCAGGCTGCTTTTACCAGGCCCTGCCCTTCCCCTATTTCCTGCTGGAGCCTCCCCACTGGGGGGGGCAGAGGCAAAGCAGGAAGCAGGAGGAGGTCAGGAAGCAGTGGAGCGTGGGCAGAGCTTGGTGTGTGGTAGCTGCTTCCCCTGGTTGTTAGGCAGCTGTTGATGGGGATGTAAATGACTATTGGCTAGACAGTTAAGCAATGAGCCTGAGCTTCTCTGTGTATCTTTCCAATACTCGCTTTCGCCCGCTTCTCCTCCCCCCACCCTCCGCTGCCTCTATTGGGCAGCAAGGGGGAGGGGGAAGTACGAGCAGATGCTGGAGGGGGTCGGTTTAAAAGCTGGTTCCCCCTCAGCAGCGGCTCTGCGGTGCCAGCTGCTTCCCTCCCCACACTGCTGCCTCTATCACACTGGACCGCTGCTGCGGACTGGTTCCCGCCTTGTACAGCGGTAGCCGCACGGGGCAGCAGGGTCCTCGAGTGGTGCCGGATTGCACTGACTGCCAGCCCTGCCCCCAGGGACTATAGAGTAGTTTGTAACCGCTAGGGCTTCCTGCCCTTACTCAACTAGTCAATTATCTGCTGACTAACGTCCCTAGCAGCTGATAAATAATAGGTGACGGTCAGGGCGCGTAAGAGCCATACACCGCGTATCCCATGCTACAGTTGCTTGCGCTGTAGCCAGCGAGGCGAAGCGTTTCCCCTACTCTGACTTCTGGGTCTGCCCCTTGTGCTTGCACCTTGTGGGCAGGGAGGGGGGAAGCCGCTTGTGTGTTCCTATGATCCCAGGGGCTGTGCCAGTAGGTAGGTTCAGCCAAGCTGGCATGGTCAGGGGGGAGGAGCCAGACTCAGCATGCACACCGGCCCTCCGGGATCGGGGGTCTGGCTCAGGGCTAACAACCCTGACCCAGAAAAAGCCTTTTGGTACGGAAACAGCAATGTTGCTGCTCCATACGCCAGTGGGTGTAACGGGCGATGATGGTGACTTCTGGGTAATGGCGATGGCTAGTTTGGCTCTGGAGATCTGAGTGTCGCTGGTCTGCAGGTTCGTGGAGGCTCAGAGCAACCCTGAGAGCAGCCCTCTGGTGCTGTGGCTGAACGGGGGACCTGGCTGCAGCTCCATGACTGGCTTATTGACTGAGCACGGCCCCTTCACGGTCAGTAACCGCAACCCCTCTCCTTGGCCGGGGCGACCCGGCGTCTCCCCGTGCGGGCCTGTGCCCCGGCGTGCTGGGCGCTAGGTCCCTGCATGGGCTGGCAGTGACAGGGCCGTGCCTTCCCTCCTGACCCTGGCGAGGTCTCGCCACCTGAGCACTGTTAGGGCCGTTGCCACTGCCCCGGAGGAGGCCAGGCCGCCAGCACCGGCTCTTCTGGCCTGGTAACCGGCTTCTCCTTTCTCAGATCCAGCCAGATGGGACCACCCTGCAGTACAATGACTATTCCTGGAACAAGGTATGTGCCCTCCCCCCAGACTGTCTCGCTCACCCCCCACTCCTGGAGTGGGACGGCGGGTCCTGTGGACCTTGCAACAGCTGTGCCAGGGTCCAGGTCAGGGAGGGTGCTGGGCCCTGTGCATGTGGGTGAGACGGGGGCAAAGTCCTGCCTTCATTTCTCCCACCAAGATGGCGCCTCTGGCAGGTTTCTCCCTTACTTCTGCCCTCTTGGCTCCCCGGCTGTGTCTGGACTAGGACCCAGAGCTGCGGTGCCAGGCGTTAGCCAGCGCCTGAGTGCGAGGTTTCCACCTGAGCCTGTTAGCAGGTGCTACAGGCAGCTCGTGCCAAGGCAGCGTCTGGTCCCATGGCGCTGGGCGGAGGGTCTCGGCTCTCGCCCGGTCTCCCCAGTGACTGGCTGTCTCTGCAGATTGCGAACATGCTGTACCTGGAGTCCCCAGCGGGGGTTGGCTTCTCCTACTCGGATGACAAAAACTATGCCACCAACGACACGGAGGTGAGTGAGATTCTGGGGCCGCTGCCCATCTCCTGCAGCAAGGAGCTGGTCCCGGAGCGGGGGGCCTGTGGGGAGCCTGCCTCAGCCTGCTGTCTGATTGCAGGTGGCCCACAATAACTACCTGGCGCTGAAGGAATTCCTCCGCCTCTTCCCCGAGTACGGCCAGAACTCGCTGTTCCTCACCGGCGAGAGCTACGCCGGCATCTATATCCCCACGCTGGCCGAGTGGGTGATGCAGGACGCCAGCATCAACTTGAAGGTGCAGGGCGTCCCTGGAGCATGGGGTGGAGGGGCAGTCATGTGACTCCGAGCCCCCCGGTTCCTCCTGGTGCGGCACACGGTGGCAGGGGCCAGTTCTCGCACTAGGCGGGGAGGAGCAGAGGGGCGAGTGTGCCCCAGGCTGGGTCTCTCCTGTGGCTTTGCATCAGGCCAGGTCGCGGCGGGGGAGTGCTGAGCTGTGCTCCGAGCGGCCCATCTCCAGTGGGGTGGGGCAGTGTCCAGGTCAGCGCCCCCTCCCCCCCACCCCCAGCACCCAGTTCCTGCCTTGCTGCTGCTCCACGGCCTGTGGCTCTAACTGCTCGTGTGCTCTAGGGCCTCGCCGTGGGAAACGGCCTCTCCTCCTACGAGATCAATGACAACTCCCTGGTGTACTTCTCCTATTACCACGGCCTCCTGGGAACCCGGTAAGGGGGTGCGGCTCCTGGAGCTGCCCAGCCCATTCTCCCTCCCCCGGCTCTGGGGCACCAGCAGGTCAGTTCTTGAAAGGGATCTGCTGGGGTGAAAGGCCTGGAGGACTGGCCCGTGCTGGCTGGGAGTGAAGATTCTGTTCTGTTCTACTGGGAGCCTCCTCCCGCTCCCAGCTGCGCAGCCTGTGGCGGGCGCCCGGTGCCACGTGGGACTGGCGCCTGGCGGGCGGGGCTTGTTCTTCCTCCCACTCCTCAGCAGGGCGGGCTGTGTGCGGCAGGTCCGAGGCTGTTGGAGCGGCAGGAGGGGCGGTTTGGGGTGGTCCCCGTTACGTAGCCGGGGGCCTGGCCTGCGGCCGCTTGGTCCCTGGCTGTCCCCGATCAAGGCAGGGCCGTTGTGCCTAAGCGGGGTCAGCCCGGAGCCGTGACAAGGGCTCTCCTTGCTGGCCGTGCGACAGGCCCGTGCTGCAGGGCTTGGGGTCAGTGGGGTTTCCACAGCGCTGGGGCCCCTGCCCTGTTCTGTCTGGCATGACGGGGGCCACGGGTCTCACCAGGGTTTCTTGCTCCAGGCTGTGGACTGATCTGCAGAACTTCTGCTGCTCCCAGGGGAAATGCAACTTCCATAAAAACCCCAACCTGAACTGCACCTCAGGGTGAGTGCCGGCCGGCCGGGCGTGCGGGGGGGGTCCGGGTGCCACCCAGCACGGCTGGACCAGGCAGCCTGGGGAGAGCAGAGTCGGGCTGCTCTGTGCGCCGGGGCAGGGGCTGGGCCCAGCCTGCTGCGGGAGGGACTGGATCCGGGGGCAGGTGCCTGGCAGATGGCCCATGGGGCGCGCCTGAGCCGGGGGGGCTGTAATGTGCCGGGCTTGTTCAGATGGAAGAGATGATCCAGATTGTGGAGGAGTCCGGCCTGAACATCTACAATCTCTATGCCCCGTGTGCTGGCGGCGTCCCGGGGGTGTACAGGTAGGAACCGCGGGGCGCCCAGGGGTCTCAGCAGCCCGGCAGCAGGGGTCTGCCAGCCTGCTGCAGGTGGCCTGTGGCTGGGGCTCTGGTGCGGACCCCTCCGGGAGAGGGCTGTGGGTCAGGGGCCCCACTGCGGCCTGGGGCTGTGTCCCTCAGCAGGGGGCCCAGGCCACTGGCAGCCCCTCCTGGAAAGGGGAGGGGAATGGGAGCTGGAGGGGCTCACGGCCCGGCTCTGACTGCTCTCGCCCCGGCTGCAGGTATGATCAGGACCAGCTCCTCAGCCACGACCTGGGCAGCTCCTTCATCCACCAGCCCCTGAGAGTCTCCTGGAGGCAGGTGCGTGGGGGATGGGGGCTGGCCCTGGGGTGGCCGTGGGCAAGGAGCTGGGCTCCCTGCTGCGCTGCGGGGGTGGGGGAATCGGGTCTCGGCCCCACGGCGGCAGCTTTCTCTCCTCTCCCAGAGTCTGCTGCAGATGCCGGCAGCCAAGAAAGGGCTTCACCTGGAGCCCCCCTGCACCAACTCCACGGCCTCCAGCCTCTACCTCAACGCCCCCCAGGTGCTCAAGGCGCTGCACATCTCTCCCGAGGCGCCCAAGTGGAGCATCTGCAGGTGGGGAGGTTTCCACTGGCGGGGGGCGGGGGGGTCTCTGCCAGCGTAACTCTCTGCTCCCTCGCAGTGCGGAGGTGAACCCACAACTACAACCGGCTGTACATGACCATGAACGACCAGTACCTCAAGCTGCTCGGCACCAAGGTGAGTGGGGGGCCTGGACCCCTCCCCCATGACACAGCCTGCCCAGCCCCCACCCTGGCTGCCCCGTGCAAGGCCCAGGGTGACACTGGTTGTCTTGGCAGAAATACCGGATCCTGGTGTACAACGGTGACATCGACATGGCCTGCAACTTCCTGGGGGACAGTGGTTCGTGGACTCCCTGGAGCAGAAGGTAAGTGGAGGGGACGAGCCGCTCACAGGCCAGCGGGGAGGCTGAGGGCACCAGCCTAGAACTGTCCGATGGGCCCGGGTGAGGCCATCGGCAAACGCAGGCCTGGTGGAGGGAGCAGCCTCCCTGCCGCACAACCAGGGTCCTGGGGGCGGGGCAGGTACACGGCCTGGCATGGGGGGTGGGCGGGGCGGGCAGGCCCTGGGGGCTGGGCAGGTACACGGCCTGGCATGGGGGTGGGCGGGGCAGGCAGGCCCTGGGGCTGGGCAGGTACACGGCCCTGGCATGGGGGGTGGGCGGGGCGGGGCGGGCAGGCCCTGGGGGCTGGGCAGGTACACGGCCTGGCATGGGGGGTGGGCGGGGCGGGGCGGGGCAGGCCCTGGGGGCTGGGCAGGTACACGGCCTGGCATGGGGGGTGGGGCGGGGCGGGCAGCCCTGGGGGCTGGGCAGGTACACGGCCTGGCATGGGGGGTGGGCGGGGCGGGCAGGCCCTGGGGGCTGGGCGGGTACACGGCCTGCATGGGGGGTGGGCGGGGGCGGGCAGGCCCTGGGGGCGGGGCAGGTACACGGCCTGGCAATGGGGGGGGGGCGGGGCGGGCAGGCACTGGGCTGGGCAGGTACACGGCCTGGCATGGGGGGGGGCGGGGCGGGCAGGCCCTGGGGGCTGGGCAGGTACACGGCCTGGCATGGGGGGGGGGCGGGGCGGGCAGGCCCTGGGGCGGGGCAGGTACACGGCCTGGCATGGGGGGGGGGCGGGGCGGGCAGGCCCTGGGGGCTGGGCAGGTACACGGCCTGGCATGGGGGGTGGGCGGGGCGGGCAGGCCTGGGGCTGGGCAGGTACACGGCCTGGCATGGGGGGGGGGCGGGGCGGGCAGGCCCTGGGGGCTGGGCAGGTACACGGCCTGGCATGGGGGGGGGGGCGGGGGCCGGGCAGGCCCTGGGGGCGGGGCAGGTACACGGCCTGCATGGGGTGGGCGGGGCGGGCAGGCCCTGGGGGCGGGGCAGGTACACGGCCTGCATGGGGGTGGGCGGGGCGGGCAGGGCCCTGGGGGCTGGGCGGGTACACGGCCTGGCATGGGGGGTGGGCGGGGCGGGCAGGCCCTGGGGGCGGGGCGGGTACACGGCCTGGCATGGGGGGTGGGGCGGCGGGCAGGCACTGGGGGCTGGGCGGGTACACGGCCTGGCATGGGGGGTGGGCGGGGCGGGCACAAGCTGGCGCTGAGGGGGCTGGGTTCTGGTTCCAGGTGCAGGTGGCCCGCAGGCCCTGGCTGTACAATGACGGGAGCGAGGACCAGATCGGGGGCTTTGTGAAGGAATTTCCCCAACCTCTCCTTCCTCACCATCAAGGTACCCACCCGGGGCAGCGGCGCTGGCGGCTTGAAGTGGGGGGTGGCTGCCACGGGGGCTAGGAGCAGGAGTGGGGCCGGGCACGGGGACCCCAGCAGAGGGGGAGGGGTGGGGGTGGAGCCAGGAGCCGAGCCCAGGGGTTGGGCGCAGGCCCTTGGGCATGGAGCCAGGGGCCTGGGCCCAGGCGAGGGGCTGGGGCTGGGGCGTGTGGGTGCAGGAAGCCTTTGAGGGGCAGTGGTGCTGTAATGTCTGGGGGAGCCGCAGGGTCCCCTATCTCCCCCCCCCCCCCCTCGCCTCCGGGCATATGCGTCTGGGGCAGGGCCCCATCAGCCTCCCTGCCTTGGTCGCAGGTGGCCTGGGCTGCCGTAGCTCCTGCTTAGCACTGGGGAAGCTGGGGGGGGCCTGGCTGGCTCAGCAGATGCTGAGACTCCCTGGCCCGCCCCCTGCGGCTGCCCCTCACCTGGGCCCTTCTCTCTTCCGCAGGGAGCCGGCCACATGGTGCCCAGCGACCAGCCACGTGCCGCCTTCACCATGTTCAGCCGCTTCATTCAGCAGCAGCCCTTCTGAGAGCCTGGCTGTGGGCCCTGCGTGCCGGCGCTGCCCCCTGGCGCCTCTGCTCTGCCCCTGCCCGCTATGGGGCTCCTGCGGGGGGGGGGGGGGTCCCTGGGGCCCTGCGTGCCCGGCGCTGCCCCCTGGCGCCTCTGCTCTGCCCCCGCCCGCTACGGGGCTCCTGCGGGGGGGGGGGGGGGTCCCTGGGGCCCTGCGTGCCCGGGCGCTGCCCCCTGGCGCCTCTGCTCCACCCCCCGCCCGCGACGGGGCTCCTGCAGGGGGGGTCCCTGGGGCCCTGTGTGCTGGTGCTGCCCCCTGGCGCCTCTGCTCCACCCCCCGCCCGCGACGGGGCTCCTGCAGGGGGGGTCCCTGGGGCCCTGTGTGCCTGGCGCTGCCCCCTGGCGCCTCTGCTCCGCCCCCGCCCGCGACGGGGCTCCTGCAGGGGGGGTCCCTGGGGCCCTGTGTGCCTGGCGCCTCTGCTCCGCCCCCGCCCGCCACGGGGCTGCCTGCAGGGGGTTCCTGGGGCCCGGCGCCCGCTCTGGGCAGGTCTCAGCCGGGCCCCGGGCCCTGCTGAAGGAGGTGGAATGAAGGTGTCTCCGGCCCGGCCCCGCACTCACTCCTGGGGCCAGGGCTGCTCCTGGGCATTGCAATAAAGTGTCAGTGAAGCCGGTGCCCTGTGCTGCTTGCGCGTCGTGCCCAGGCCAGGGGCTGGAGCCGGGCTGGCTGCTTGGCTCGGCGAGAAGCGGTTCCCCAGGGGCTCTGGGGCCAGTTCTCCCCAGGGGAGGGGAGGGGACGGGGCAGGAGCTGAAGGCTGGTGGGGCCTTCCTGCTACCCCAGCCTGGCCACGGGCTACTGTACCCCGACAGGCTGAGGGGCCACAGCCTAGGGGTCAAGTGGCGTGGGGCCTGTGCCACCCCAGCCTGCCGCTGAGGGGTCACAGGACCCTACCAAGCCTCTGGCCTGGCCCTGCCCCCAACAGCTGTGGGGCTGAGCTGGGGGTGGGTGTGTGGATCCCGGATTTGCCCGGCTGGGGCAGGGCGGGTGGCCCTGGCCCTTCTGTAGCTGCTGGACAGCCACTGCCCCCCCCCCCCCAGCAATGGCCAGGCTGCGCGAGCCGAGTCTGAGCCTGTTTATTGGCGTAGCTGCTGCTGCAGGGCACAGGCTGGGCAGGGGCTGCGCTACGGCTCCGCGCTTGGGCCAGGGCTCGGCGGGCGCAAGGAGTCAGCGGGCGGGAGCGGGGGTGGGGGCCGGGCTGGCTGATATTTATCAATCACCTCCCGCAGCCCCTTGGAGAAATGGAGATCCGCCCCCACCGTGAGGAATCCCTGCAGGGTGGCAAAGGAGGGCGTGTTAGTGCCGCCGAGCTCCCCTCCCCCGCCCCCAGCGCCCCTCTCCCCTCCCCACCAGCTGGAGCCAGGGCCCTGAGCTCCTCTCTCCCCTACCCCCCCCATCCCATGCCAGGGCCCTCAGCTCCCCTCCCTGCCTGGCACAGCTGGCCGGGGGGGGGGGGGGGCTGCGCACTGCCCAGCAATGGGCCCAGCCGGCCAGGCACACGTACCACATGGCTAGTGACCACCTCCTTGGTGAAGTCCAGGCCCTCGGGCAGGGGGATGGGGACGCCCTTCTTGGTCCTCTCTGCCAAACAGAAAAGGGACCCTGTGAGCGGGGGAGGGGGGGGGCTCAGGCCCAGCTCCCCCAACCCCGCAGGGCCTGTCCCTACCGTTCAGCATGGGCATGATCATCAGTTGCAGCAGCGTCTTCAGGGGCGTCTGCAAGGGACAGCTGGGGAAAAAGGAAGCGGGTCAGAGCAGCGCTGGGCGGCCCAGCCCCTTTGGCTGAGCCAGGGGCCCAGACCCCAGGGGGCTTCTGCCTGGCCCCAGGGGGCCCAGGGACGGGCAAGTGACGCAGCCCGGCCCCGCCCAGCCCGGGGGCCCAGGGACCGGCGTTGTGACACGCAGCCCGGCCCCGCCCAGCCCGGGGGGCCAGGGCCCGGCGTGTGACGCAGCCAGGCCCCGCCCAGCCCCGGGGGCCCAGGGACCAGCGTGCGACACGCAGCCAGGCCCCGCCCAGCCCGGGGGGCCCAGGGACCGGCGTGTGACACGCAGCCCGGCCCCGCCAGCCCGGGGGGCCCAGGAACCAGCATGGGACACGCAGCCCGGCCCCGCCCAGCCGGGGGGCCCAGGAACCAGCATGGGACACGCAGCCAGGCCCCGCCCAGCCCGGGGGGCCCAGGGACCAGGCCCAGAAGCTGCGCGCCAAGGGGCCGTTTCGCCGCCCCGGATCTGCTGTGAGAGAATGTCGCTCGCGCTGTTAGCAACCAGCTGTCATTCAACGTGATCGGGGGGGGGGGGGGGGGGGGGGTCCTCCCCTCCCCCATGGACCCCTCCCCTCCCCCGCCGCACTGAGCTCCAGCAAGGGGAATTGGGGCAGGAGGCAGCTGCCGGAAGGGAAGTGAAAGCCTGGGGCGGAGGGAAGCGACTGAGCTGCGGGGAAACCCCGAGTGTCAATCTCCAATTGCTAAGAAAGGGAAGAGCCCAGGCAGCCGGCAAAACGTTTTCCTGGGCGGGGGGGGGGGGTTCGTGCAGGCTCGAGCATTAACCTCGACGCTCCTGCTTGCCGGATACTCAAATGCACGATGCAGCCCGACTCCCGGGAGAACTCGCAACAGCTGGGGGGGGCGCGTCTGAGCGGCGGGTTGGTCTCTGCTGGGGGGGGGGCGTCTGAGCGGCGGGTTGGTCCTCTGCTGGGGGGGGGGCGTCTGAGCGGCGGGTTGGTCTCTGCTGGGGGGGGGGCGTCTGAGCGGCGGGTTGGTCGCTGCTGGGGGGGGCGTCTGAGCGGCGGGTTGGTCGCTGCTGGGGGGGGCGTCTGAGCGGCGGGTTGGTCGCTGCTGGGGGGGGGCGTCTGAGCGGCGGGTTGGTCGCTGCTGGGGGGGGCGTCTGAGCGGCGGGTTGGTCGCTGCTGGGGGGGGCGTCTGAGCGGCGGGTTGGTCTCTGCTGGGGGGGGGGGCGTCTGAGCGGCGGGTTGGTCTCTGCTGGGGGGGGGCGTCTGAGCGGCGGGTTGGTCGCTGCTGGGGGGGGGGGCGTCTGAGCGGCGGGTTGGTCGCTGCTGGGGGGGGGCGTCTGAGCGGCGGGTTGGTCGCTGCTGGGGGGGGCGTCTGAGCGGCGGGTTGGTCGCTGCTGGGGGGGGGCGTCTGAGCGGCGGGTTGGTCGCTGCTGGGGGGGGGGCGCCTGAGCTGCGGGTTGGTCTCTGCTGGGGGGGGGGCGCCTGAGCTCGGGTTGGTCTCTGCTGGGGGGGGGGCGCCTGAGCTGCGGGTTGGTCTCTGCTGGGGGGGGGGCGCGCCTGAGCTGCGGGTTGGTCGCTGCTGGGGGGGGGCGTCTGAGGGCCTGTCCCAGCCTGAGCTGGGAGCGAGGAGCGTTTGGAACGTGTCCGAGACGTCGCGGGGGCCGGCGAGGGCTGCAGGGAGGCTCTGATGCTGCAGAGCGGCCGGTTGCTCCGCAGCCTGTGGCTTAATTCAGCCTCCGCTCGGTGGTTGGCAAAGGTGCCAGCGGCTCTGATAGGCTCCAGCGTGGGCTGGCAGCTTCTGCAAAGGGACCTCGGGCCCCTCCCAGCCTTGGAGGGCCCCCGCTGTGGACAAGGGGGACTGGGATGTTCCAAACGCCTGGGCCAGGCCTGAGCAAAGCGAGGAGCCGGGAGAAGAGGGCAGGCCCTGGCGTGGGCGGGAGCTGGCCCGGGGGGAAGGGGCCCCAGGGACCGTGCTGTCCGTGCTCGGGGCCGAGCTGGCACAACGGCAGAGCCGACCGCGGAGCCGCGGGGGCAGAGCGAGCTCAGGCTGCAGCAGATTGCCAAGGCTGCCCCGGGCCCCTCAATTCCAGCTCGGCCTCCCGCTGGGTGGAAAGGCGCCGGCGCCGTTCCCGAGGCTGGAGCCGCGGGCAGCCTGACGCCAACGGGCCACGGTGGGGAAGGGAGCCGTGGGGACACCAGGCCAGGACGCCCAGCTTGGATCCGCCCCCTCGGACGCCATGGGATCTGCACGAGGTAGAGACACAAAACCGAGCAGGGGACTGGAGCCGAAACTCGACGCCTGGGAGGGGCCGCGGGGACGAGGGGAGCCTGGCGCTGGGTTCGATCCACAGGGCAAGGCCCAGTCGGCCGGGGGCCCAGGGCTAGAACTGGGGCCTGCCCTGCAGGCCAGGTCTGGCAGCGGCCGTCGGCCCAGCCTGCCACGGGCCACTGGCCCACGACCCTTCTCGCCTTTGGGCTCAGGCTGGTGGCAGGTTTTCGGCCTGGGAGTGCTCAGGGCAGGAGGCAGAGCAGCCTGGGGCGGGGAGCACCCCCCCCCCCACATCCTTGGGAATGCCCTGCCTCTTCCACGGCTGCCCACATTAGGCCCCCCGGCCATCCCTCCCCTCCACCCCGCCCCCACTGCTCTCCCCACCCCCAGCGGCTTTGTCCTGGGCTGGCTGCGAGGGGGGAGGGGTTCAGGGGGCTGGGTCAGGCCGTGGGGCCCACTCACCGCCAGGGACTCCAGGGCTGACTGCTTGGAGTAGATCCGGAACCTGCCGGGGAGAGAGCTCTGAACGTGACTCCTGCTCCGCTGCCCCGACGCCCGGGTGAGGGGCTCCCAGGGACAGGGCGTTACCTTCTCAGATCCAGCTGCACCTGCAGCGCCTTCCCTCGCAGCGACACCTTGGCGCTCAGCCTGGCGTCCTGCAGGGGAGATGAGGCCACGGTGCCCTTAGTGCCCACGCCAGGGAGCAGCCAGGCCGGCCCCTCGCCACCCTGCCTGGCTGCCCCGGGACTCGCGGGCCCCCAGGCACTCACCATGGTCATGCAGGAGAGCGGGACGGCGGAGAGGTTGGCGGGCACCAGGGAGATGTTCAGGTCGGCGGCGACGGAGACGGAGGCGCCCGAGGGCTTGATGGTCCAGAGGGGAGGAGCCGACACCTGCAGCACCAGCCTCAGGGGCGCGTCCACCACAGCGGGGCTCTGCCGGGAGAGCGGGGAGCAGGCGGCACCGGGGCTGGGTCAGGTCCCTGAAGGCTGGCGCCAGCAGCTCCGGCACCACCCCCACGGGGTCTGGCTACGCGCCGGCCTGGCACCCCCGCCCCACGGCGCCCCCCAGAACTCCCACCCCACGGCGCCTCCGCCTCCGCTCCCCTCCCGCCCCACGGCACCGGCCTGGCACTCCCACCCCACGGCGCCTCCGCCTCCGCTCCCCCCCGCCCCACGGCGCCGGCCTGGCACTCCCACCCCACGGCACCTCCGCCTCCACTCACCCCCGCGGCGCCCCCCAGAACTCCCCACCCCACGGCACCTCCGCCTCCACTCCCCCCCGCCCCCGGCCTGGCATCCCCGCCCCACGGAACCTCCGCCTCCACTCCCCCCCGCCCCACGGCGCCGGCCTGGCACTCCACCCCACGGCGCCTCCACCTCCGCTCACCCCCGCCCCGCGGTGCCCCCCAGAACTCCCACCCCACGGCGCCTCCGCCTCCGCTCCCCCCCCGCCCCATGGCGCCGGCCTGGCACTCCCACCCCACGGCGCCTCCACTTCCGCTCACCCCCGCCCCGCGGCGCCCCCCAGAACTCCCACCCCACGGCACCTCCGCCTCAGCTTCCCCCCCCCCGCCCCACGGTGCCAGCCTGGAACCCCCGCCCCACGGCACCCCCGCCTCCGCTCCCCCCCCCCACGGCACCCCCCAGAACTCCCCACCCCACGGCACCTCCGCCTCCGCTCCCCGCCGCCCCGCGAAGTCGGCCTGGAACCCCCGCCCCACGGCGCCTGCGTCTCCCCCTCCCTCCCCCGGGCCCACGGCCCCTCACCAGCATGATGATGCTTCCAAACACGTGGCTTTCAGCAAAAGCTCCAGGTCCTTGGGCACCTACAACAAGGTGCAACCGCCCTGGGTAAGAAGCGAGCCCTCCATGCCCATGGCCCCCGGCCCTCCTCCCCCTGCATGCCCAGTACTCCTGCCCCTTCCCCCCACATGCCCAGTGCCCCTGCCCCTCCCCCCCGCATGCCCAGCCCCCCATCTCCCCTCACCTCCTCCCCAGTGATCTCCTTGCTCAGCACGCCAGCCTGGTAGTAGGCGTCCATGGCGGAGTTGAAGAAGTACTCGGAGATGGCCACGTAGACCATGCGCTCCTTCTCCTTGATCACAGGCGCCACGGCCTGGTTCAGCAGCGTCTCGTTCGCCCGGTGGTAGAACATGCCCTGGGCAGCACAGAGCTGGTGAGACCCTGCCCCCGCCCCGCCAGGCCCCCCGGCTCACGGGTCCCTGCAGGCCCTGGTGGTGCCTGGTGCCCCGGGCGGGGGTCGCGCCCAGCGCGGACGTGGCGGAGCCTCTCCACTGCCCCTACCTTGAAGTCCAGGTCGAGGGTGTCGGGAGGGAGATGGACGGGGTCGCCGAGGAGGGGAATAGTCGATGCTGACGTGCTCGTCCACCGGGCTGCGCACTGCACCCAAGGGAGGCGCCTCAGTCGCTGGGCAAGGCCCTCGCCCCCTCCGGCCTCCTCTGGCTCCTGCCCCCAGGCCGGGCGGCTGCAGGACCCCAGCCCGTCCCCACCACTGCACCTGCAGCCCCTTCCCCCAGGCAGCGTGGGCCAGCCCCTGCCCCGCCCCCTCGGCGCCCGGAGCCAGCCCCTTGCCCCGCCCCCTCGGCGCCCGGAGCCTGGAGCCAGCCCCTGCCCCCGCCCCCTCGGCGCCCGGAGCCAGCCCCTGCCCCCGCCCCCCTCGGCGCCCGGAGCCAGCCCCTGCTCCGCCCCCTCGGCGCCGGAGCCAGCCCCTGCTCCCTCGGTGCCCGGCGCCCGGAGCCAGCCCCTGCTCCCTCGGTGCCCGGCGCCCGGAGCCAGCCCCTGCTCCCTCGGCACCCGGCGCCCGGAGCCAGCCCCTGCTCCCTCGGCGCCTGGAGCCAGCCCCTGCTCCCTCGGCGCCTGGAGCCAGCCCCTGCTCCCTCGGCGCCTGGAGCCCGGAGCCAGCCCCTGCTCCCGCCCCCTCGGCGCCCAGGGTCGCACTCGCCCATCCCCCAGCCCCTTCCTGCTCCCTCAGCTGCACTCACCCGGCACGGTGTCCAGCAGCGAGTTCAGCTCCACCAGCCCCGCGTAGCGCAGCGCCGGGCAGATCTGAAACACACCCCAGTTCTCACTGCCCTCCCTGGCACTCAGCCCCCAGCCGAGGCATCCACAGCCCCCTCCTCCCAAGCACCCGTTGCACACATGGCAGCCCTCACACCCAGCCCCCTCCCACCTGCCCTGCTCCATCCGGGACCCAGCCCCTCGCACCTGCCCCATAGCTCTGACCCACAGCTCCTCCCACCGCTCCTGCTCCACCCCGGGACCCACAGCCCCTGGCCCTTGATGCGCTCGGTGGCAGGCACTCTGCCCCTGCGTACCTGCCGGTTGAGAAGGAAGCGCATGCCAGTGGTGATGAAGGTGGATAGGAATTCATAGACCTTCCTGTGGAGACAGAAGCGCAGCCCTCACACCCGACCTCCACTGGGGCTGGGGGCCTCTGGCGCCGGAGCGGGGGGCTAGGGGGAATTGGGGGCGCCGGGAGGCTGGGGGCCTCTGGCGCCGGAGCGGGGGGCTAGGGGTAGTTGGGGGCCGTACCGGAGCGTTGCCCGTGAAACCCGTCTGCATCCGGGCGATGGAGGCATTGCAGGTCAGGTTGGAGATCCTGAGGCGCCCGGCCTTGTGCATGGACAGCTTCAGCGCCGTGCGGATGTTGACGCCCTCGGCAGAGGCGTTGATGGAGCCAATGTCGTAGCTGGGGGGGCAAACGGCGGAGGCCAGTGAGCGGCGCCCGAGCGGCCCCAGGGCCTGCGTGGGGGCGGCTCCGCGCTGGGGGGGGCGGTGGCTCACAAGAACCAGTAGAGCAGCTGGCGCCGGAAGCGCAGGCTGATGGAGGCGTTGTTGATGCTGAAGACCAGGTGCTGCGGAGGCTGGAAGTGCAGGTTGGAATGCGCCAGCTGCAGGCTCAGCACCTTCACCCTGTGGGCACAGGCAGCTTCAGCCCCAGCCCCCCAGCTCCGCCCCCCCCGGCCTCTGCTCCGCCCCCCGGCCTCTGCTCCGCCCAGTGTCTCTAGATGGGCTGTGCTGCAATGGGAGAAGCCCCTGCCCCCAGCCCCTCCAGGGAGCCTCCCTGCCCAGGCTGCAGAGGGCTGGCCCATCCCGACGCCCCCCACCGCTGCCTCCTTGCCCTTTGAGGGCCACCCCACCATGCGCTCTGCAGCCTCGGGCCCCCGACCCCCAGCTCCTGCCCCAGGCTTCGGCCCCAGCCCCTGCTCCGGCTGCACTCCCAGCCCCCGGCCCCAACCCCGGGCCCCGGCCCCAACCCCCGGCCGCACTCCCGGCCCCAGCCCCAGCCCCCGGCTGCACTCCCGGCCCCCGGCCCCAACCCCCGGCCGCACTCCCGGCCCCCGGCCCCAGCCCCAGCCCCCGGCTCACCCGCTGATGTTGTACTGGAACTGCCCTTCCTTCCCGTGCACATCAGGGATGCTGATGTTCTCCAGCTCCTGCTCCACAAAGCGCAACCCTTCCTGCTTCACTGCAAAACAGCAGCCAAGTCTGCTCGGCCTTGGCCCCCAGGCAGGGAAGGAGGCTGAGCCCTGCCAGCCCCCTGCCAGCCCAGCCCCTTTCCGGGCAACCGGAGCCATGTGACCAGCAGCCTCGTCGGCCCCCCTCCCCTGCCCAGGAGGGTGGGCTAAGGACAGTGGGACAGCCGGCCCCCACCCGCTGGCTCAGCCCAGCCAGGGAGCGCCCCATGGGGGGGACCCTGAGCTCGGCACACCCCGACCTGGGCCCCCTGAGGGGACCCACTGACTCCTCCGCCGGCTCCTTACCCAGCTCCAGGGCCTTGGCGGTGATCCGGATCTTGCAGCCCGGGTGGGGTGGGGCCACGGCCGCCACCAGGCAGGGCAGCAGCAGGAGCAGGAGGCTGCACGGGTCCATGGTGCCTCTCTTCCTGGAGGGGGGAGACGGGTTGTCGGGGCCCAGCCGAGCGGGCAGCCCCAGCTCCACAAAGCGCCGCCCGCCAGGCGCCTCCTCCCCATTGCCTGCCCCCAGCCCTGTGGTCCCTGCCCCGCCGCTCACTCGCTTCTGGCCCGGGGTGCACAGCTGGGCCGGCCCCACAGGGCAGGGACCAGGAGCCTGGCCGAGCCCCCCTCCCTGCGCAGAGTCCCGGGCACGGGGACAAGCCGCCCACCGCCGCTCGCCCGCCCCTTCCCCGCAGGGGGCCGAGGCCGCGTCCCGGGGCGAATCCCCACCGGCCGCACCTGCCAGGGGGCTCGTTCCGGCCGGGGGGGGGGTTGGCTTGCCCGGGGGGGAGGGGTCCAGGGGCCCCGAGAGGGGCCTGCTCTGCGCAAGCTGCCCTGGATGCAGTGGACTCAGGTGCAGAGCAGGGGGGGGCTGGCTCCTGCGGGGGGAGGGGGGGCTGCATGCACCTGTGCTGGCCCTGGCCGGAGCGCCCCCTGCTGGGAGCCCTTCCCCTCCCTGCCTGCCCAGCAGGGTACCGGGCACAGCCCCCCCCCCCCCCCCGCCTCACGTGCTCCTGGCCAGCGGATTTGGGCAGCTCGACATTCTTCGCAAATCCCTGGGATGCTTGGCCCCTTCCGGGGGCGGATTAGCGGCAGCTTCGACCGGCCAGAGCCCCCCGGGAGCAAGGCACCTGCCCCCCCAGCGCTCCCTGCTCCGGGACCCCCCCGGCCCCTGCTCCACAGCGGAGCTGGGGGGCTCGGCTCCAGGCCCCGCGCCCGCGGACCCCCCCTCCCTGCAGCCAGGCCGTGCGCGGGCGCCCGAGCCGCGGGGACTCGGCACGTCGAGGCAGGGCAGGGACCCAGCCCGTCCCTGGCTCCGCTCGCCCGCGGGCTGGGGCCAGGGCGGGGGCTGAGCCCCGGGCCACGGTCCGCTGGCGGGGCGGGGGCGGGGGCGCCCCGGTGCACTCACGGCCGCCTGGCTCCGCCGGGGGGGCTGCAGGACCGCTGGCTCCAGCCGCGTCTCGGGCTGCCCGCGCTTGCCCGGCCTTTATAGCGCCGCGGGCGCCCGGGGGAGGAGACGGGGCTGGAGCCGCCGGACGCCGGGTGCCAAGGCCAGCCCCGCAGAGCCGCTTCCCCCGCCGGCCGCCCGGTGCCGGGGCTGGCGGGGCGGGGCCAAGCACGCGGCGCACGGGGGAGGCCCGGGGGGGTCAGACTCTCCCTGCGCCCCCTCGGCTCACGGGGCTGCCGCCCTGCGGCACCGCCAGGCCGAGGGCAACGCGCCTCCCAGGGGCTGGCCTGTCGGTGCCGGGGGGTCTGGGACACTCCCCCCCCCACCTGCTGCCCCCCCCCAGCAGCCCTGGGCTGGCCTGTCGGTGCCGGGGGGTCTGGGACACTCCCCCCCCACCTGCTGCCCCCCCCCCAGCAGCCCTGGGCTGGCCTGTCGGTGCCGGGGGGTCTGGGACACTCCCCCCCCACCTGCTGCCCCCCCCCAGCAGCCCTGGGCTGGCCTGTCGGTGCCGGGGGGTCTGGGACACTCCCCCCCCACCTGCTGCCCCCCCCAGCAGCCCTTGGCTGGCCTGTCGGTGCCGGGGGGTCTGGGACACTCCCCCCCCACCTGCTGCCCCCCCCCCCAGCAGCCCTGGGCTGGCCTGTCGGTGCCGGGGGGTCTGGGACACTCCCCCCCCACCTGCTGCCCCCCCCAGCAGCCCTGGGCTGGCCTGTCGGTGCCGTGGGGTCTGGGACACTCCCCCCCCACCTGCTGCCCCCCCCAGCAGCCCTTGGCTGGCCTGTCGGTGCCGGGGGGTCTGGGACACTCCCCCCCCACCTGCTGCCCCCCCCCCAGCAGCCCTGGGCTGGCCTGTCGGTGCCGGGGGGTCTGGGACACTCCCCCCCCACCTGCTGCCCCCCCCAGCAGCCCTGGGCTGGCCTGTCGGTGCCGTGGGGTCTGGGACACTCCCCCCCCCACCTGCTGCCCCCCCCAGCAGCCCTTGGCTGGCCTGTCGGTGCCGTGGGGTCTGGGACACTCCCCCCCCACCTGCTGCCCCCCCCCCCCCAGCAGCCCTGGGCTGGCCTGTCAGTGCCGTGGGGTCTGGGACACTCCCCCCCCACCTGCTGCCCCCCCCCCAGCAGCCCTTGGCTGGCCTGTCGGTGCCCTGGGGTCTGGGACACTCTGCCCCCCCCCACCTGCTGCCCCCCCAGCAGCCCTGGGCTGGCCTGTCGGTGCCGGGGGGTCTGGGACACTCCCCCCTCACCTGCTGCCCCCCCCCCCCAGCAGCCCTTGGCTGGCCTGTCGGTGCCGGGGGGTCTGGGACACTCCCCCCCCACCTGCTGCCCCCCCCCCCCAGCAGCCCTTGGCTGGCCTGTCGGTGCCGTGGGGTCTGGGACACTCTGCCCCTCCCCCCGCCTGCTGCCCCTCCCCAGCAGCCCAGGGGTTGTCCTGTCGGTGCCATGGGATCTGGGATATTCTGCCCACCCACACCTGCTGCCCCCCCCCCCACCTGCTGCCCCCCCCAGCAGCCCTGGGGTAAGGGCTGGGGGCGGAACCAGGCCAGCCCTGTCCCCGCTTGCTGAGGGCTCCCTGGCTGGGATTGCCCCTGGAACAGCCGCCTGCCGCTTCCTTCGGCGACACGCTGGAGAGGGACGCGCTGGGGGCCAGAGGCTGGCACGTCCTGTGCCTGAAATGGGCCCCCAGGGGCCCCACCCTCAGCTCCCACCACCCCCGGGGGAGAGGAGCAGCCTCCGGCGGGGGTTCACCCCTGCTCTGGCCATGCTGGCTCCTGAGGCCGCCCCTCGGAACAGGGAGCCCATCACCCGGCCCCTGGGCTCCCCCAGGGAGGGAGCAATGGGACCCCCATCTTTAGCCAGCAGGGAGACGAGGGTCATTGAACAACACAGCCCAGGACAGTCCCAGGGCCCTTGGCCTGGGCACTCAGCCTGGCCAGGGTCTGCCTCCACCCAGGCTGCTCTTTGCCCTGTGCCTTCCCGCTGACACCCCCCCCCATCACCTTCCCAGCCCCTCCCCCGCCTGGGCTGCAACTTCCCTCCTTTGTTCCCACTGGCCAGAACCGGCCGAGCTGCCTTCCTGATCCCAGGCTCCTGTCCCCCCCACCCTTTGCCTTCCGCTGGCCAGAAGCAGCTGGCTCCCAAGATGGGGGCCTGGGGGTCACCAACTGCTACGTCCATCATCTGGGGGGGCAGCCAGGCTGCTAGGCAAGGTCACACCTACTCCTCTGCAGCAACAAGCCCCCCACCCTGTTACATGTGCTGCACACAGAGAAACTGAGGCACACAGTAGTCATGTGACACACAAAGAGACTCCCCCACCATTGACCTCTCACACACACGATCAGCATAGTCGTGCACGTGTCCCCCGGGGCTGTGGCTAAGCTGCATCCAGTTTTCATGGGCAGCTGGGTTGGTGCTCACAGGCCTGACTAATCTGGGGCTTTGTGACACAGTAGCTGCTTGTGCATGTGCACACCACGTGGTGCCAAACACCCGCACCGCAGCCTGGATGCAGCAGGAGGATCAGCGCAGCGCTCTGGGCCGGGCCCGTGGCGGCGGGAGGATCAGCGCAGCGCTCTGGGCCAGGCCCGTGGCGGCGGGAGGATCAGCGCAGCGCTCTGGGCCGGGCCCGGGCCGGCGGGAGGATCAGCGCAGCGCTCTGGGCCGGGCCCGGGGCGGCGGGAGGATCAGCGCAGCGCTCTGGGCCGGGCCCGGGGCGGCGGGAGGATCAGCGCAGCGCTCTGGGCCGGGCCCGGGGCGGCGGGAGGATCAGCGCAGCGCTCTGGGCCGGGCCCGGGGCGGCGGGAGGATCAGCGCAGCGCTCTGGGCCGGGCCCGGGGCGGCGGGAGGATCAGCGCAGCGCTCTGGGCCGGGCCCGGGGCGGCGGGAGGATCAGCGCAGCGCTCTGGGCCGGGCCCGGGGCGGCGGGAGGATCAGCGCAGCGCTCTGGGCCGGGCCCGTGGCGGCGGGAGGATCAGCGCAGCGCTCTGGGCCGGGCCCGTGGCGGCGGGAGGATCAGCGCAGCGCTCTGGGCCGGGCCCGTGGCGGCGGGAGGATCAGCGCAGCGCTCTGGGCCGGGCCCGGGGCGGCGGGAGGATCAGCGCAGCGCTCTGGGCCGGGCCCGGGGCGGCGGGAGGATCAGCGCAGCGCTCTGGGCCGGGCCCGTGGCGGCGGGAGGATCAGCGCAGCGCTCTGGGCCGGGCCCGTGGCGGCGGGAGGATCAGCGCAGCGCTCTGGGCCGGGCCCGGGGCGGCGGGAGGATCAGCGCAGCGCTCTGGGCCGGGCCCGTGGCGGCGGGAGGATCAGCGCAGCGCTCTGGGCCGGGCGCGTGGCGGCGGGAGGATCAGCGCAGCGCTCTGGGTCAGGCCTGGGGTGGCGGGAGGATCAGCGCAGCGCTCTGGGCCGGGCCCGGGGCGGCGGGAGGATCGGCGCAGCGCTCTGGGCCGGGCCCGTGGCGGCGGGAGGATCGGCGCAGCGCTCTGGGCCGGGCCCGTGGCGGCGGGAGGATCGGCGCAGCGCTCTGGGCCGGGCCCGTGGCGGCGGGAGGATCGGCGCAGCGCTCTGGGCCGGGCCCGGGGCGGCGGGAGGATCGGCGCAGCGCTCTGGGCCGGGCCCGGGGCGGCGGGAGGATCGGCGCAGCGCTCTGGGCCGGGCCCGTGGCGGCGGGAGGATCGGCGCAGCGCTCTGGGCCGGGCCCGGGGCGGCGGGAGGATCGGCGCAGCGCTCTGGGCCGGGCCCGTGGCGGCGGGAGGATCGGCGCAGCGCTCTGGGCCGGGCCCGTGGCGGCGGGAGGATCGGCGCAGCGCTCTGGGCCGGGCCCGTGGCGGCGGGAGGATCGGCGCAGCGCTCTGGCCCGGGCCCGTGGCGGCGGGAGGATCGGCGCAGCGCTCTGGGCCGGGCCCGTGGCGGCGGGAGGATCGGCGCAGCGCTCTGGGCCGGGCCCGTGGCGGCGGGAGGATCGGCGCAGCGCTCTGGGCCGGGCCCGTGGCGGCGGGAGGATCGGCGCAGCGCTCTGGGCCGGGCCCGTGGCGGCGGGAGGATCGGCGCAGCGCTCTGGGCCGGGCCCGTGGCGGCGGGAGGATCGGCGCAGCGCTCTGGGCCGGGCCCGTGGCGGCGGGAGGATCGGCGCAGCGCTCTGGGCCGGGCCCGGGGCGGCGGGAGGATCGGCGCAGCGCTCTGGGCCGGGCCCGGGGCGGCGGGAGGATCGGCGCAGCGCTCTGGGCCGGGCCCGGGGCGGCGGGAGGATCGGCGCAGCGCTCTGGGCCGGGCCCGTGGCGGCGGGAGGATCGGCGCAGCGCTCTGGGCCGGGCCCGTGGCGGCGGGAGGATCGGCGCAGCGCTCTGGGCCGGGCCCGTGGCGGCGGGAGGATCGGCGCAGCGCTCTGGGCCGGGCCCGTGGCGGCGGGAGGATCGGCGCAGCGCTCTGGGCCGGGCCCGTGGCGGCGGGAGGATCGGCGCAGCGCTCTGGGCAGGGCCCGTGGCGGCGGGAGGATCAGTGCAGCGCTCTGGGCCGGGCCCGGGGCGGCGGGAGGATCAGCGCCCGGTTCCCAGGAGGAGCTGTAGGACACCCGCCTCCCCGGAGGCTGCAAGGTGAAGTCCACTACTCTGGCTAAACCTTCCGTGCAGCTGAAAGTAGCTAAACTGGGGAGCCCGCTGGGAGCCCCCAAAAAGGGCAGCGCCCGGCGAGGGATCAGCCTGGGCGCAGGGCAGCCAGATTTGGTGAGGGAGGGGTGTTTAGAAAATCCCCTTTAGGCAGGGCCATCCCTAGGGCAGCCCCCCCCCGCCCCAAAGCCCCCTCCCTTGAGAGACACGACATGGGGGGCTGGGGCTGGCCGCAGGGAGCCACCCCCATGCTCATTGCGGCGGCAGGAAGTCGCGCGCCCGGGCCCCAGCCTGCTCCCTGTGGCTCATCGCCCCTCGAAGCAGAGCTCCTCTTCCCGTGGGTCCCGCTGCCCCAGGCCGTTCCCGGGCGCCCTGGGCCCCGTCCAGAGCCCCACTGAGGCGGTGGCTGCAGGCCCCCAAAGCGCAGGGCCGGGCCGGCTCTCCCTGAGCGCTCTGTGGTGGCGCCGCATTCCTGCCAGGGCTAATCACCAGGCTGGCGTGGGGAGAGGCCGGTGTGGCTGCCGGCTGTGCCGTGGCTTGGCCAATGCCGACGAGGCAGCGTTGGGGTGACCCAGCAGGGACCATTAGCAGCACGGCCCCTCCCCTCCCCGCCCTGCCCCGCTGCCAGGGCTTCCAAGCCGCCGTGTGCCGCTGGCTGTATGCAGGCCAAGCCGCGGTTAACGGCTTCTGCCGGGGCCCGCCCTGCCGGCAGCCCAGCTGCTGGGAGCAGGAGGCCTGGGGCAGAGCCGTGTGTGGGGAGAGGAGCCTCGCTCTGGGCGTGGCGCTGCCGGGGATCGGCCTGGGCCAGAGAGGGACCCAGGGCACTCGGCAGCTGGGGCTCCACAGGACACGGCCCAGCCCCCCCCCCCCCCGCCCACCAGGCAGCCGGGCCCATACCAGGGTGGGCCGAGAGTCCCCGGCCCAGAGCCAGGGCCCGTGTGTGCAGACACCGTCGCTGGGGGCCCCTGCCCTCCCCTGCGCCCCCCGCCGGGAGCCCGCCTTGCTGCTTTGCGTCTACTTGTAAGGCGGCACCAGTGTCCTGCTTCAGTGTGGACTCCGTCCGGGGGGCTTCTCTATATGGGGGGGGGCTTCTCTGTACGGGGGGCTTCTCTATCTGGGGGGCTTCTCTATCGGGGGGGCTTCTCTGTACGGGGGGTTCTCTGTACAGGGGGTTCTCTATCTGGGGGGGCTTCTCTGTACGGGGGGGTTCTCTATCTGGAGGGGCTTCTCTGTATGGGGGGGCTTCTCTGTACGGGGGGCTTCTCTATCTGGGGGGCTTCTCTATCTGTGGGGGCTTCTCTGTACGGGGGGCTTCTCTATCGGGGGGCTTCTCTGTACGGGGGGGTTCTCTGTACAGGGGGGTTCTCTATCTGGGGGGGCTTCTCTGTACGGGGGGGTTCTCTATCTGGGGGGCTTCTCTATCTGTGGGGGCTTCTCTGTACGGGGGGTTCTCTGTACAGGGGGGTTCTCTATCGGGGGGGCTTCTCTGTATGGGGGGGTTCTCTGTACGGGGGTTCTCTATCTGGGGGGCTTCTCTGTACGGGGGGGTTCTCTGTACAGGGGGGTTCTCTATCTGGGGGGGCTTCTCTGTACGGGGGGCTTCTCTATCTGTGGGGGCTTCTCTGTACGGGGGGCTTCTCTATCTGGGGGGCTTCTCTGTACGGGGGGTTCTCTGTACAGGGGGGTTCTCTATCTGGGGGGGCTTCTTTGTACGGGGGGGTTCTCTATCTGGGGGGGCTTCTCTGTACAGGGGGCTTCTCTGTACAGGGGGTTCTCTATCTGGGGGGCTTCTCTGTACGGGGGGGTTCTCTGTACGGGGGTTCTCTATCTGGGGGGCTTCTCTGTACAGGGGGTTCTCTGTACAGGGGGGTTCTCTATCTTTGGGGCTTCTCTGTACGGGGGGGGTTCTCTGTACGGGGGGGTTCTCTGTATGGGGGGTTCTCTATCTGGGGGGCTTCTCTATCCGGGGGGCTTCTCTGTATGGGGGGCTTCTCTGTACAGGGGGGGTTCTCTATCTGGGGGGGCTTCTCTATCTGGGGGGCTTCTCTGTACGGGGGGGTTCTCTGTCGGGGGGGGCTTCTCTCTACAGGGGGGCTTCTCTCTACGGGGAAGGGTTTCTCTCTACAGGGGGGCTTATCTATCCGGGGGGGGTTCTGCATATGGGGGGGATTCTCCCACCCTGTGCAGGCGGCTCGCATTGGCCTTCCACTGACCGAGCCCTGCCTGTGGGGCGAGGCCACTCCGGCTGGGTCCTTGGGGCCGTGTGGATTTTTCAGGCCCGAGAGGCGTCAGTGCCCAGCGCGCTCAGACTGTCGGCTCTTTGGGCCTGGCACTGTCCTGCTTGTGTGCACAGCCCCAGCGCCCGGGGCGCGGCGATCCCACAAAGCAGGAGGCCTGCCTCCCACGTTCATCCCGGGGCGCGGAGCCAGCCCCTGCTCTACTGCACTCGGGAGCCGTGGCGGTCAGCGCCCCCCCACACTGCAGAGGAAGGTCCAGTCTACGCGGGTGGGGCTCCGTCTCTCAGAGTTGTGAGACGTGCACCCCCGAGACACGGCCAGGCCCGGTGCTGGGAGAACGCTCCGTCGCCCTGGTGACCCTCTGGGGAAGGCGGGTGACCTTCGCGGCCGGGAGCAGCCTGCCGTTGGCCTGGGCAGCGTGTGCTGTGAAGCGCTGCGGAGGGGCAGCTGGTGCTTTCAGTGTAAAGCCGGAGGCGTGCACCAGTGTTCCCGCGAGGGTCTGGGAGCCAGGAAGCCGGCTGGCAGGCCCAGGGGAAGTGAAGTGGAGTGGCTAGAGCAGGAGCAAGCAGGCTCGCTTGGGCGGTTATTTCACACCTCTTCGCCTCAGCTCCGCTCGCAGACGCGGGGCAGGTGACCGCGCTCCACGCCGAATTCACGTTCGGGGCCTGGGGGCTGAGTCTGGTGCAAGGACCCAGGGTGGAAATGGTCCGTTCCAAAGGCTCTGCCGGCTGTGAGAGGAAGGTGGAATCAGAGCTAGCGGCCAACAGGGAACGCTGAACACACTCCACGTGGCACCGAGGCACAGAGTTAGCAGGTAGACGCTGGCGCTGGGCGAGCCCAGCTGAGGCCCGGGTCCCTGCCTCCCCTGAACCCTGACAGACACCCAGCGGGGTCGGCCCGGCCCACCTGGGTGTTAGCGCAGGGGAAATAGGCTGGGGTGTGCCAGGTGGTTTTTAGACTGTACCGAATGCCGGCTGGGGCACTCAGCCTGCGTTATTCTCACTTGCACCGGGTAGCTCCGGCGTGTACGGCAAGGCCCTTGTGACCCTCACTCTCCGGGCAGGACCGCGTGAAAGCTGCTCTCCTGCAGGCGCTATGCCCGTCCCGGCGGGATTACAATGGGCATTGGAGAGGACAAGGGAGTTTGCTGCTTCCCCCTTCCCCCAGGGGGAATTAACCCAGAGCCCACTGCACCCAAGTTCTGGGAAAGTCTTTCAAACACCCGGAGCCCCAGCACCGACCACAGGGGGGCTGGGGGCTCAGCCCCACAACGTACACTGGGGCTCAGGTCTTTTGCCCTCCATGGGAGCGGATGCCCTGGCTAGAGCCCTGAGTCACCCGAGGAAGGGAGCCCTCCCTCCAGCAAATAATCGCTGAGAACTTAAGCCCTGCTTACAAGTGAATTCCTCCCGTCAGCTGAGCTTGCAGTTCAAAGCAGAAGTGGAGAATGGAAAAACAACAACCCACAAGGAGGAACAGCAACTTTCTGTGTTTGCACCATGAGGACAATGTTTCAGAGCATAAGCAAAACCAGTTCCCAGTGCTTAGCTTGGGTTCCCTACCGGACAGCTAGACTCTACAGCTTGCCAGCTATAGAAGCAGCTTTTATTTTGAAGCTTGAGATTTGTGCATTTCCTGCTGTCCCTTGTAATAATTCTCTGGTTTCCTTTTCCTACTTAATAAGCCTTTAGCTCGTCTATTGTAGGATTGGCTACAAATGCGTCTTTGGGGTGAGAGCTGAAGTCCAATTGGCCTGGGATACATGACAGATCCTTGAACCTGACTTGCTGGGACCATGTCACAAAGCAAGCAGGCTCCCCTGCATGGCGAGACAGACCAGCGTGCTCCTGGCGAGACAGACCAGTGCGCTCCTGGCGAGACAGACCAGCGCGCTCCTGGCGAGACAGACCAGCGCGCTCCTGGCGAGACAGACCAGCGCGCTCCTGGCGAGACAGACCAGCGTGCTCCTGGAGAGACAGACCAGCGTGCTCCTGGAGAGACAGACCAGCGCACTCCTGGCGAGACAGACCAGCGCGCTCCTGGCGAGACAGACCAGCGCGTTCCTGGCGAGACAGACCAGCGCGCTCCTGGCGAGACAGACCAGCGTGCTCCTGGCGAGACAGACCAGTGCGCTCACTGTGATTCGCCGGGTTTGGACCTGCTTTGGGCAGGGGTCTGGACTCGATGACTCCTAAGGGCTCTTCCAGCCCAGGGATTTGAGGATTCTGTGACTCCATGCTTAGGAGGTTGCAGTGCCCAAGGAGTTCACACTTGGCCCTTGGTTGGGAACAGCCCGTCCCGGGCTCAGTATCACACTCCTGAGCCCCTCTGCGGCCCAGCTGGCCACAGTCACTGGGGGAAGTGCAGGAATGTGGGCCGGACGAGAGGCCTGTCTGGAAGAGGCTCAGAGAGGTGCAGGTGCCCGTGTCTGTCAATTGCTGCCTGCTCGGACCCCGGGGAGACGCCCCACACGGCGCCGCTCTGCACCCTGGCAGGGGCGGGCGGAGGGATGCTGGGGGCTCCCCATGGCGGGAGCGCGGGGGCGGGCAGGGGCTGAGCCCAGCATACCCCTCACCTTGGGCAGTAGGACCCAGGCGCCCCAGCAGGCAGGGCTCCACCCCCCAGCCGGTGCCTCCCCTGCCAGCCTCCCTTCTAGCCACGCCCAGAGGGGAGGAGCCTACTCCTGCCACACTACAGATGGCGCCTGGAAGCTGACAGGGTGGGGCAGGCTTGGCGCATGCGTGTTGCGAGCACCTGAAGGGCGACTCTAGCTTCTACACATGCGCATTGCCTGGGGCCGCGGTGTGGCGAGAGTTACGCCTGCGCAGTGCCCGAGTTTGAGAGCGGCGCCTGCGCACTGCCCAGGGCGGGGCGGCCCGGCGCCTGCGCACTGGCGGGTCTGGGTTCCGACACAAGATGGCGGCGGAGGGGAGGGCGCGCCGGAGGCGGGACGGCGGCAGGAAGCGGAGCGCTCCCCGGCGCCCACAGCCCCTCACCCCGCACGCAGGTACCGGGCGGCGCGGGCCGCGCGGGTGAGGCGGGGCCGCGGGCCGGGGGGGAGGGGCCGCGCGGCGGAGACGGGCCCGCGCTCCCGGCCGCCATCTTAGAGCCCTGCGCGCCTGGCCCCCGGCGCCGCCGTGTGCGCGGGCCCGGTCCCGGGCCGCCTCTGCCGCGAGACCCGCGCGTGCGCGCTCCCGACGCCAGCGCCGCCCGCGGGCCGGGCCGGGCCGGGCCGGGCGGGGGCAAGGAGGCGGGGGCGGGAACTGAGCGGCGGCCCGCGGGCCGGGCGGGCGCGGGGGCGGGGCAAGCGGCCCGCGGGCCGGGCGGGGGCGGGGCAAGCGGGCCGGGCCGGGCGGGGGCGGGGCAAGCGGCCCGCGGGCCGGCACTAACGCGGCGTCTCCCCCCGTAGCGCCCGCCGCGGGCCAGGCGCGCCCCCGCCCGCTGTGAGGATGCGGCCCCGCGCAGCGCTCGGCCTCGCCGGAGAGGAGAGATCGGCCCGCGACTGTAAGTACCGGCCCGGCTGCGGCCCATCCCCGGGGCCTCCGGGCCTCGCTGCCAGGCGCGAGCGCGGGGGGGTCCGGCCACGTTGCTGCTCCCGCGGCGCCGTCCGCCCAGGCCGCGGCGGAGGGAAGCGATCGGCTCGGCCGCTTGGGAGGATCCCGCGTCGCTGCCCTTCCCTGCGAGGGGAGCGCGCCTGTCACTGCTGGGAAACGCGGGCTGCCGCACTCGTCACCTTCCCGCAAACTTTGCCACAACTTCTGTCATTTCATGGAACGTTTTGTCGCCTCTGCGTCGCTGTAGCTCCTTAAAGTGCAACCCTGGTTTAGTTTGACTCTTACCCCCTGTATTTCAATCCACCAGCAATCCTATTCAATGGGCATGGGCTTGGGCTTGCTACATATTTGTCTAAAGAGGAGGGATTAAAAGCTTGGCTAGACCATTGAATGAAGATTGTGAGTCGAGTCCCACAAAAATGCCAGTTCTGGTTTGGTGCATGACAGTGACTATATAGTGGGGCTGAGCGGTTGCTTTTTTTCCTGCAAAATGATCGAGCTAGTATTGCAGTCTTTGCTTACCCCCGTTAGGATGACTGTACAGGTCACACCAGGGTTAGCGTGGAGGAAGTATACAGCACAGTTATGCAAATTCAATATTTCCTCCGTTCGCTGAAGGGTCTAAATGTTTGTATGTCCTGCTACAGGCTGTCTAATAGGTGCTCTCGGCCTTTCACTTGTTGGCTTACTTGTCTCTTGCCTGCCTCTGGAGAATCAAGCACATCTCTGCTAAACTATATTACCTTTCCTGGGAGAGAGAGGGTGACTCCCCATTTTGCAGCCCCTCCTGTACGAGCATGCCTGCCAATAGGCTTCATTTCTGATCTACACTGCGCTCTTCTGTAGTTAGTGCCCCTGGGAGCCAGCTGGTGCTAATTCCTGATTTGTAGACCTTCATTCTGTCCCATTTCTGCTGGCCACACTGCCTGTTTTGGCGTATGCAGGAGTGTAATCTAGAATGAGTGACTACTAGATTTATTACAACCCAAATCAGGGTTTTCACGCTGGTCTCTGTAGGTGAAAGATGAGAACATGGTCACTTGGTGATGTTATATTATTGCCACTTAAATGCAAGTATTTGGTGCTACCTCTTTTCTCCCGTCTTAAATGCTGAATTGGGGGAGATAAGGGCAATGAGATACAAAGGCAGCTGC
Organism: Pelodiscus sinensis; assembly: GCF_049634645.1. NCBI lineage: Eukaryota > Metazoa > Chordata > Testudines > Trionychidae > Pelodiscus > Pelodiscus sinensis. Next base: position 155,061 of record NW_027465936.1, on the reverse strand, counting down.
CCATTTGGTGTTGGAGAAACTGGGGTAACAGCTGGAAATGCCTTAATATTCATCCCTTTTTCCTGTTTTCACCGTAGAAGTAGGATGTTTAGGACTGATAGAGAAGTCATCTCTAGTGCTTGACTCAATACTAACTGTTTTGGTACTTTTACAGGGAGGCTTCTGTCCAACTGACATTTAATAAATAATTACATGGTGCTTGAGCAATGTGACCTATTAACCTTCCTGTTTGCCTTTGTGGGCAGACAGGAGCATCACCCCTGTTTTGCAGCTCAGGAAACTGACATTCAGAGAAGTGCAGGAACTTATTCAAAGCCTTGGAGCAGATCAGTGAGGATACCAAGGGGTTCTTGCCTCGCAGCCTGTGTCTGCACCTGTGGCTCCCTGGTTGCCTTTCTAGTAGAGCATTGGAATTCGTATTTTAGTGCATGAATGTTTCCTGGCCGCCCCGTGTTTAAAGCTAACAAAGTGTGCGTGTATTTTTAAGCCTATGCTACCTCCTAAAAATGACTGGAGCAGGCCAGCGTGTGCTGTGTGCCTGGCATTGTGGAGGGGTGGTGGGGGCAGGTCTGTTTTCAGGTGAGGAGCTGCTGCCTTCTCCGGTAGGCGAGTGGGGGGATGGGCACTCAACCTTTCACATGGGGTCTAGTTGTAAGTTGTGTATTTCCAGTGCTGCTAAGTGCTTCCTCTTGCAGTTGAGTTCCCATTAATCTGTATGTAAATAGGCTAACAGGCACCTGTAGCAGCGCTCTGCCACTGAGCAGGTAGCAGCGCTCTGCCACTGAGCAGGTAGCAGCGCTCTGCCACTGAGCAGGTACTGCTCTTTCCCCGTTTCGAGCCCTGGGGCACTGCTGATACGGGCTTGGACTCTAGAGCTAAGCTGTTGAACTGACTCTGGGCACACAACCTGCCTTGGCCAAATCATCATTTCATCTGCTGGTTGTTCCTATTTTCTCTAGTGCATGTGCTGAGAAATGGCCAATGAGAATCACGGCAGCCCCAGGGAGGAAGCCTCTCTGATGAGTCACTCGCCTGGTACCTCTAACCAGACCCAGCCCAGCTCCCCGAAACCAATCCGACTGGTGCAGGACCTGCCAGGTACTTGCTCTGCTCTCAGAGCTCAGGGTTAGGGTTCTGGAGCCCATTGGCAGCAGGGAGGGAGAGGGGGAAGTTTAGGGCAAGGAGCCTCTCGGGCTGGGACAATCCCCCTTCCCAGATCAGCACGTGTGGTGGCAGCGATGGGGGCGGGAGCAGCAGGGTTGCTGTTCAGGGCTGCTCCTGTGCTGATACTTTTCCTCTCCTCCAGATGAGCTGGTGCAGGCAGGCTGGGAGAAGTGCTGGAGTAAGCGGGAGAATCGTCCTTACTACTTCAACCGTTTCACCAACCAGTCGCTGTGGGAGATGCCTGTCCTGGGACAACATGATGTTATTGTGAGGACCTGTTTGCTTCAGGCAGTCATAGGAATGTGGGGTGCCTTGCTGGGAGTCACATGCACTCCTGTAGGAGTGGGATTGCGCCTCGTCGGAGGGTCTGCTTCACCTGCTACCATCAGGGCACTGTGGGGAAGCAGCTTACCAGCTGCAAGAGTCTTGTCTGGTCCTGGCTAGGCATTTTGGGGGAGGGCGGCGGCGCACTGCTGGAGTTGTCTCAGACTCTGCACCTCTTCTAGGGCGCTGCCTAGAGTAAGGCCACTCTGTAGTTCCTAACTTGAACTCTCTGCATGTGAGAGACTGGGGCGATGACATGGGAAAGATGAGAGCTTGTTCCCTCCAGCTGGGATATGTGGGGCTGTGGAAGGCGTGTGAGCTAATGATTCTTCTCGTAACTGTATGCCTGGAACTAACCCTTTTAGTCTGACCCTCTGGGATTGAACGCCGCTCCAGTGCCTGCGGAAGGAGGTGTGTTGGAAAGCACTCCGGAGGGCAAGCCAAGGAAGAGGAGACTCTCTGAGGAGGTTCAGCCCAGTGGTAACAGCGTCAAGAAAGTGAAGGTGGGTCCCAGTTCTCGATCAGGTGCCCTTAAAGCACACCCAGAGGAGAGGAAACTCTGGAATGAATGTCACATGTGGTTTGTTTAGCTGGGAGGGCTGCTGAAGAATTGGCCGGCAGATGAGAGCTGAGTTACTGGGGAAGCTTTTACAAGAGCTGAAGAGTCTGTGGCTGTGTATTTTGGGGATTGAGGAAAATCCTGGCTTGCTGAGGAGAAAGGGAGTGGAAGTGGCTAAGGCTGCTGACTGCCTGAGGAGCAAAGGAACATCTAACAGGATAAAGGTGGCGGGATGGCTCCCCACTTCCTGACTGCCTAAGAATACAGGTAATGGGGTCTCAGTACAGTGCAGCGAGCATGACAGGCTGGGTCAGACCAACGGTCCATCTAGCCCAGAGCCCTGTCTGCCCATAGGGACCAATGCCAGGTGCCCTCAGAGGAATCATCCAGTGATCCCTCCCCTGTCACCCATTTCCACGCCCTCCCTGCCCATCCTGGCTAATAGCCATTGATGAACCTGACCTCCATGAATTGATCTACTTCTTTTTTGAATACTATTAAAGTCCTGGTCTTCACAACATCCTCTGGCAAGGAGTTCCACAGGTTGACTGTGCACTGTGTGAAGAAAAACTTTTTAAAAATCTGCTACCTATTAATTTCAGTTGATCCCTAGTTCTTATGGGAAGAAGTAAATATCTTTTCCCTATTCACTTTTTCTACACCAGTCATGATTTATAGACCTCTATCCTATTCCCCCCTTAATCTCCTCTTTTCTAAGCTGAAAAGCCCCATCTTTTGATTTTTCTCTTCATTTGGGACCTGTTCCCAAACCTCTTAATCATTTTTGTTGCCCTTTTCTGAACCTTTTCCAAATGCCAAGAAATCTTTTCTGAGATGAGGTGACCACATCTGTACAAGTGTTCAAGATGTAGGCGTACTATGGTTTTATACAGAGGCAATAAGATATTCTCTGTCTTATTCTCTATCCCTTTTTTAATGATCCCTAACATTCTGTTTGCTCTTTTGACTGCCGCTGCCCAGTGAGTGGATGTTTTCAGAGAACTATCCACACTGACTCCAAGATCTCTCTTAAGTACTTGTAGCCAAATTCATCTCCATCGTATTGTATGTATCATTGGGATTTTTTTTTCTAATGTGCATTACTCTGCATTTATCAACATGAAAATTAATATGCCATTTTGTTGCCCAATCACCTAGTTTTGTGGATTCTTTTGAAGCTCTTCAGTCTGCTTTGGGCTTAACTATCTTGAGCAGTTTGGTATCATCTGCAAATTTTGGTACCTCATTGTTTACCCCTTTCTCCAGATCATTTATAAATCGATTGAATAGGATTGGTCCCAGAATGGACCCTTCGGGGACCCCACTAGCTACCTCTCTCCACTCTGAAAACTGACCACTTATTTCTACCCTCAGTTTTGTCTTGTAACCAGTTTTCAATCTGTGAGGGGGCCTTTCCTCTTCTCCCATGACAAGTAACTTTACGTAAGAGCCTTTGGTGAGGGACTGGTCGGAGGCTTTCTGGAAATCTAAGTAACCTCCATCCACTGGATCCCCCTGTGCATCAGCCTGCTGAACCTGAAAGGGCATGCTCAGGCTGTGATCACCTTATGTCTCGTCACGTAGCAGTGACCTTGGTGAGGGGGTGTCTCGCCTGCTTCTGCAGCGTGCGGGTCACTCACCAAGATTATTTGGGTATCTCACCGGATCGTTTCTCTGCCGTTGCAGGGCCCTGGGACATTCATGCCCCTCAGTCCCTCCTATTCTTCCCCCGTGCACAGAACACCCTAGTCTGCTGTGGGCTGTAATGCTTTGGTATCATTTGGCTGCTGGGTGAGCAAGCTGGTGCAAAGTGGTGTTGGGGGTCTTTGATATGCAGAAGGTCAAACTAGATGCTCTGATGTCCCTTCTGTCCTTACACGCGGTGCCTATAGAGCAGTGCTCACCAGTCAGGAGATCAGGATCTACTGGGAGATCTTGGAGCCTCTGACGGGATCCTGACTGGTTTGGCCAAGAGGCTATCGAGTGCTGGCACTTGAGCTGCCCCTCCAGCTTGCCGGGCTGGGCAGGGAGAGGAGGGGGCGTTGATGTCGGGATGCCCCCTCTTCCACTCTGTATCCTATTTCCACAGAATGGAGGGAGGGCAAAACAGGGCTTGGGACGGAGGGTGTTTGCTGGCTGCTTTTGAGAGTGGGGCAGGGCCGAGCCTGCCTGAGTCCCACTGCACCTCCACCCAGGAGCTGCCTAAAGTAAGCAGTGTCCAGCTAGAGCAAGCATCCCAAAGTCCTGCCTCAGTCATGACCCCCCCCACCACCACATCAAACCCCAGTCCTAGCCCTGAGTCCTCTGGAACCAAACTCCCCTACAGAGCCTGTACCCTGAACCCCAACCCCTGCCTTAGGCTCAGCTCAAAGCTCCTCTCACGCTCCCCATCCCTTAGCCCAAGACTGGCACCTGTGTCCAACCCTCTGCTCCTGCCTCGTGAAAGGGACGGAGAATAGCGTGAGCAGGGTCAGGGCAGGGCCCACAAAGGCGGGGGGGGGGCAGGGTATTTGGATCTGAGGATCCTGGATTGCACTTAAAATCAAAAAGTGATCTTGAGCTTAAAAAGGTTGGAGCCCCCTGCTCTGCAGCGAAGGGCTCCTCTCAAAGCAGCCTGAAAGTAAGCACTCCTAAGCGCCCAGGAAGCCAGGGGAAGATGCGTCCAGTACCAAAAGGCCAAGCACAACTTATTCCTTAGTGTACGGCAGACAGGAGGCTGGGGCCCGCTGGGAGAGGCATTTGTTGAGGGCTGAAAAGCACAGGCTAGAGAGCGCGAGCACAAGCCTTGCTGTGCTGTTCAAAACTCTGGGAGTGTTGGTGAGCACAAGGCGGCTGGCAAAGCGAAGGTTCTTCCTGGCTGTTGCTGTTGGGAGATGGGGACTGTCTGTGACAGAAAACACATGGTGGGGGTGTCGCCACCGAGGATTTGTGAGCGCTGGTTTGACTCTGAGTTGGAACGTTCTGGGAGGAGTCCGTGGCAGGCGGCAGGGTAGGAATGTCGGGGGAGGTATGCTGAAGGTGAGCTTTCAGGTAGTTGTGTTCAAGTGGTGAATGTTCAGTTGTTGCTGTTCTGAAGAGTCCCACAAGGTCGGGTGTGTTGTGCTGTGACAGGAAGAGACAGGATTCCTAGAATGGCTGAGAAGGAAGCCCTGTACAAAGGCACTGTCTTCTCTGTGTGTTCCTTCCTTCCACCTGAGACAGAATCAAAGGGGCTTGGAACTTGGGCTCTGTCACCGGCACTGTTCAAGGTCCGAGGACAGCTCCTGTCCAGTGACTCAGACCTGGCACCCAAGAAAGAGGAAAATCTGACTCAGCCCGCACCCAGTGGTCCTTGTGCTTGTGGCCGGCAGGGAGTTGAGCTGGGAAAGGCGCTCGACTGAGCAGTGCCCATGTTTGTGTAGGCCAGAGGCAGTGTCGACATACTCTCTCGAGCAGTCCTGGGCATGCTGACTGCTGCTTTTTGTGGGATGGATTTGGTGCCCAGTGCCTTGCTTTCCAGCGTAATGATGGCATTTCTCAGTCACAGGTGGATGTTCCAGTGAATCCAGCTGCCCAGACAGTCCCCAGCTCCCCCAGTATTCCAGGGACCCCTATTTTGAAGATATGTGGCATTACATCTGAAGATAAACAGGCAGCTCTTTTCCGACCAACTGAGTGAGTTGGCTTCTCTTTGCTGCTGCTCTTTCCTTGCTACCAAGCTGGGGACAGCAGACTTTCCCCATGCCTGTGCAGGGGGACTTGGCAGGCTCCAGGCTGCCGGGTGGCTGGAGGGTTCAGTCTGCTGACTTCGGTACATCCCACAGTGACTTGGTTAAATATCCCACCATCCTGACCAACTGTTGCTTCTGCTGCAGAGTGTACTGGGACCTGGACATCCAAACCAATGCGGTGATAAAGCAGAGGGCTCCGTCCAAAGTGCTGCCTCTGCACCCCGAGGTGGAGCTGCTTCGATCTCAGCTTATACTGAAGCTGCGGCAGCATTACCGGGAGCTCTGCCAGCAACGAGAGGGTAAATTCCTGTGTCTGTTCCCCCCGCCCCCTCACTGCACACACGCACAGGCTGCTGTGCCTTGCTCTCCTTCCTTCCGTCTCCTCTTCTCTTCTTCCCTGTCCTTTGCCTGCCTCGTGTGGCTCTCCTGGGCTCCCTTGGACGTGATCCGAGATTGCATGCTGATCCAAGCATCTGGCTGCAGCCTCGTGCTAATAGTAAGGGGCACTAAGCAGGCCTTTTCTGTTCCTCTAGGGATTGACCCTCCACGGGAATCCTTTAACCGCTGGATGTTGGAGCGGAAGGTAGTGGATAAAGGAACAGACCCTCTGCTACCAAGCAACTGCGAGCCAGTAGTGTCTCCTTCCATGTTCAGAGAAATCATGAATGACATTCCCATCAGGTACTGCTCTGGGCTTCCTGGCCTTGGGGCACTCTAGGGCTTTCCTCGAGGATTCTTCGCTGCTGGGTGTCACTTCCCCAGTGCAGCGTCAGCAGCTCGTGCGAAGGGTGGGCTGAGAGCTGATGCACCTGCGTGCTGCCATAGCCGGGAAGCGGGCCGTGACGTGTGTGTTTGTATTTGTTGCAGATTATCCCGAATCAAGTTCCGTGAGGAAGCCAAGCGACTGCTATTCAAATACGCCGAGGCTGCGAAACGGCTCATTGAATCCAGGTTGGGGTTGTCTCTTGCAGCTGGTTATCTACTGCTTAGGGCAGAGAATATTCCAAGGCCTTTCCAGAAATGGCTGTTGCAGCCCCACCTTGAATTCTTCCAAGTATTCTCAGAACAAAGCAGGAGTAAAGACCCCCGAGAGAGGCAGTGAAAATGGCCGGCGGCATCTTATGTCGGCAGGGATGAGTAGGATGAGAGTTTGGAAAGATGTATGCTGTTGAGATTGGAGAGACGAGGAGACGGTGTCTGAGAGATGCCTGGCCCAGAGAAGGCCAAGTGGGTATCCTGTGTGATGCTACAAGGACAGTAGGCACCAATGGTGGGAACAAGCAGCCAATTTCCAGTGGCTAAGGGGCAACACTAGGCAGCGTGTGAATGCTCTGAGCAGCTCTCCGTCGCAGGGTAGCACTGACACACACAGGTCCGTGATGTTTGCTAGGAGTTTGGTGAATGAGGGCCATTATCTGTGGGGTGCGAGTTAAGTTAAAATGACACGAGCTGAAGAGCCTTCAGGGCCAGGAAGAAAGAATGAACTCCTGCCTTGCTGCTTTTCGTGGCTCTGGCATTGGTGTCTGGGGCAAGGCAGAGCCCAGCCCCAAGGAGTAAACGTTGAAGCCCTACACAGATGGTCCTGTCCGGGCTCCGAGCTAGGCTGCAGTTTCCATTGATGCAGTTTTTCGTTGTGTGGGAGAGGATTTAATGCCATCCTTGGAAGCGTTCAGTAGTGGGCACCTTTGGAGGTGAGAGGCCCACTGGTCAGTTAGGGAATTCCTGTCCTGCTGGGGAGAGGAGCGCAGGCATGTACGTTGTGTCGGCAGCATGGAGAGCCATGTGCGTTGTGATGGCATGGCAGGTCCTGATCAGGCAGGCGTCGGGGACACTGCCTGCGGGGCGCCCGTCTGACAGTGATGGGACGCTGTGCTGGGGAAGACGTGTCTGCCATGTGACCCAGCGTTGGGAAGGGACATGTCACCGCAGCTGTGGGTTAAATTCCTGTTTCTGCATTGTGTGCAGGAGTGCGTCGCCAGACAGTAGGAAAGTGGTGAAATGGAATGTGGAGGACACCTTCAGCTGGCTGCGACGGGACCATTCAGCCTCCAAGGAGGACTACATGGTCAGTATCCCTTTGGAGCAGGACTACGTGGGCAGCTCCCTTTGCCTACACCTGAAGCAAGGGAAGGTGGGGGCTGTGGAGGGCGGGGAAAGCTCCTCCGTCTCTGGCTGACGTCTCGCCCACAGCTGCTTAGTGAGAGGAAGGGCCCAAGGGGGAGTGTCAGCTGATGGAGAGTTGGTGACAGGGTGTGAGGGCCTCTCTCTGCCGCTGCAGGACCGCCTAGAGCACTTACGGAAGCAGTGTGGGCCCCACGTGTCTGCTGCAGCCAAGGACTCGGTCGAAGGCATCTGCAGTAAGATATACCACATATCGCTCGAGTACGTCAAGCGGATCCGGGAAAAGCATCTTGCCGTCCTCAAGGAGCACAATATATCCGGTAGGCAGCAAGCCTGGCGAGCCCCAGGGCAGTGCAGCACATGCCAACAGCGCCAGTGGCAGGGCAGCTGGGGATGGAAAGGGTTACCGGGAAATGGCTAACTGGCGGGTAGGCCCAGCCAGGCCGGAGCAGGTGTGACGTAGTGTCTGCTCTGTAACCCGGTCCCCACGACTCACCCACATGTGGATTGGCCCAGACACCTAGTCCCAGCCTGAGCAGATAAGGCGCTTCCCAGAGGGACAGACAAGGGAGGTGGAGACGGCCACCTGGCTGGGGGGCAGGGTCTGGGAGCTGGACAATTTTCTGGCTGGGAAATGTGAAGGGAACAGACTAAGCTGAGGGCTGAGACAGGTGATGGATCCCCTACCCGAAGGGATCTCAGGCTGCCTGGCCCTGACTCCTTTAATCGCATCACGTCTGTGCTGTGCTGTACCCTGGAGAAGCAATAAACCCCCCCTGTTCTACTGGCTGGGGGAGTCTGTTCTGGCTGCTACAGGGGTGCAGGATCGGGGGGAACCCGACGTGCCGTCACAGCAGGCCCCTCCCCCCCGCCCGCAGAATCCCATAAACAGGATTTTACATCCCTAAATGCGGGCTAGCCTGTCCAGTTCACATGCACCTCGTTGTAGTGGGGGAGGTGTGCTTTCCAAACCCTGCAGGCCACGTGAACAACAGCCACTTCTGCCCGGAAAACGCCGCTCGCCAGCAGTCTGGTTTTTCCTCAGCCCTGAGTGACACAGGCTTTGAGGACTTAAGTGCTAGTGTAGACATGGCCATGCAGTCCAGGTTCATCTTCCCCACAGCAAATAGTGCAGCTGCTGCTGTGTATGGCGGGGGGGAAAGGTCGGGGGGGGGGGGGGGGGGAAGACCTCTTGCAGGGGACCTTGATTTCCCTCGGAATCTGGCTTGTCTAGTGTCTGCAGCTTATGACCTTTCCCTGAAATTTTGAGCTTGATCCAGAGTTCCTGTCTCGCAGCCAGCCAAGTGCCATTGAGGGAGTGTCGGGTCAACACGCGTCTGAAGGAAGCCGCGGGTTCCACCCTTAACTGGGTGCCTTAGTGGACTGCCTGGTTGCCCTGTGATGTGGTCACTCCAGTTCTGGCTGTGGAGTGGGGTCTACCACCTTGTCTGCAGCCCTCTCACTGCTGTCTCGGGTGGCGGTGGGGCCTGTCCCCTAGTGGGCTTGGAGTCTAACAGGACTGTCGCGCTTTCTCCGTCTCCCACGTAGCTGAGGTGGAAGCAGCAGAGGTCCAGGATCGGCTCGTCTACTGTTACCCAGTGAGACTGGCCATCCCTTCCCCTCCAGTCCCCAGCGTAGACATGCACGTGGAGAACAACGTGGCGTGTGTGCGGTACAAGGGGGAGATGGTGAAAGTGAGCCGCAACTACTTCAGCAAGCTGGTAAGGGCTGCGCTTCGGTCCTGAGGCACAAGAGAAACTCCCCCCATTGCAAATGGCCAGAGCACTCTGCCCTCTCCTCGCCTTCCAGGAGGGATGCTGTGCCGGGGGGTCTGCCCAGTGCAGGATGTTTGAGGCCCAGAGGTCGGGGGGAGGCCAATGCAGCCGCAGTGTACATCTGGCAATGAACCATTTGTGGACTGGCCTGCAGGCTCAGAATGCTGACGCGTTTCAGTGAAAATAGACCGTTGCCTGCTGTAACTCAGCCCTCCAGTATTAGGCCGCTCCTTAAACGTAGGGGGCAATACACTTAGGCTGCGTCTACACTGGCATGATTTTCCGCAAATGCTTTTAACGGAAAAGTTTTCCGTTAAAAGCATTTGCGGAAAACAGCATCTAGATTGGCACGGACGCTTTTCCACTAAAGCACTTTTTGCGGAAAAGAGTCTGTGCCAATCTAGACACGCTTTTGCGCAAAGAAGCCCCAGTCGCCATTTTCGCCATCGGGGCTTTTTTGCGCAAAACAAATCTGAGCTGCCTACACTGGCCCTTTTGTGCAAAAGGACTTTTGCCTGAACGGGAGCAGCACGGCATTTCCGCAAGAAGCACTGATTTCAGACAGTAGGAAGTCAGTGCTCTTGCGGAAATTCAAGCGGCCAGTGTAGACAGTTGGCAAGGGTTTTTTTTTTGCGGAAAAACTTGCCAGTCTAGACACAGGCTTTGAGCCAGTAAAAGGCAACAGTTCCTTGGTGTGTAGACATCCTGCGACACGCCTGTCGTTCCTGGCCACTGAGGGAAGGGCCAAGCTAGGTCACATGATTACATACGTTATAGTCCTAAAATAGCAGGCTCGCCTCTTTCGGGGGATTAGCTGCTTAGTGGCGGGGTCAGAAAGGAATCTCCCTTCCCACGAGAGCGGCTTTGCCAGCTGGCCAGGTTCATCCTTGGTTCTTCTGCCTTCGAAGAATCCGATATTGGCCTGTGCTGGACTCGAAGGCCCAGCAGTCTGATCGGATGTGAGAGGCCAGGCCGTGCCCCAAGGCAATAGAGACTCTTAAAAGCAGTGGAGCAGGGGCTGTCACTTGGTGGTGTTTGTGCAGTCCCTGGTGAGTTCACCTGCGGGCCTGCTCTCACCCTGCATCTCTAGTGGTTGGGAAGCCCTTGCACTAGCCTCGGCCGGCCCTGATTCCTTATCACTTCATCTCGCGGCTCCCCAACTCGCCTGCTGCTTTATTGCTGTGTGTAACGACCTGGGTTTCTCTTCCAGTGGCTTCTCTATCGGTACAGCTGCATTGACGACTCTGGCTGTGAGAAGTTTCTGCCCAGGGTTTGGTGCCTTCTCCGTCGCTATCAGGTATGGTTCCTTCTCAGCTCTGGCGGAATTGCAATACTGACACTCACTGGTGCTCTGGAGCCCAGCTGCAAACTCTGAAGAGTGGAGCAAAGTTGGGCTAAAGGGGTTTCCTCCAGAGCTCGGGGTGGGGTGCTGTGCTGGGGAGCTTGGCGTTGGTCGTCAAGCAGGGAGATGTGCACTCGTTTACAAAAGCAACCTGCTGCTCTTGGCTGGATTTCCAGGGGAGGGGAATGTCATTGGATGAGCGACAGTGGGGCCCAGGTGCAGTGTCTAGAGGCCATTCCCGGCTGCTCAGGAGACCTGCCTGAGAGCGAGGGGCAAAGGGGGTCCTGTCCGGGTCTGGGCCTGGCCAGAGTGCAGCGTGCGCACCGCTCCGAGGGCAGTCACTCAGCGTTTGCTCTCCAGATGATGTTTGGTGTTGGGCTCTATGAAGGAACTGGCCTGCAGGGGGCGCTCCCGGTGCACGTCTTTGAAGCCCTCCACAAACTCTTTGGAGTGAGTTTTGAGTGCTTTGCCTCGCCCCTGAACTGCTATTTCAAACAGTACTGCTCCGCCTTCCTGGACACAGACGGCTATTTCGGATCCCGCGGGTGAGTCTTGCCTTCTCTTGCCCTTGCCGTGTGTGTGTGTGCGTGTGCGTGCGTGTGCGCATTTCTGGCCTGGGGGGACCTCTCTCCTGGACTTCCAGTGCTCACAACATTTGCTAGTTGACCTCACGAAGGCGGAGGTGTTCAATGCCTGTTTTGTTTGTCAAAAGATGAGTGGTGACCAGAGATCCAAACCAGTCATGCTGACGACAACAGGGAAAGAACGCAAGCCCAGATAGAGAAGGAGGAAGCACAAGAATAACTAGATAAATTAGCTACGTTCCAGTCCACAGTGGCTGAAGGAATTCATCCCAGAGCACTCGAACTAGCAAAGGCAGTCTCAGAACCACTAGCAGTTACCTTTGAGAACACAGGGAGAACAAGTAAGGGTCCAGAGGATGAAAACAGGGCAACATTCCTGTCTTTAGGAAGGAGAGCAAAGAGGACCCGAAACTGGTAGACTGGTCAGACTAATTTTGATGCTATTAATCACCATGTAAGCAGGGATATGTGGAATAACCAGGAGGGATTTGTCAAGAACCAATTGTCAGATGCATCTAATTTCCTTTGACGGGGTTACTAGCCGACGGGCTGGGCAGAGGGGAAAGGAGTCGCCATGCTGTATCTTGATTTGAATTTGGTTTTTAACATAGTCCCACCTGATGTTCTTATAGGTGAATGAGGGCAATGTGGCCTAGCGATGGAATTACTCTGAGGTGGGTGCACAGCTGGTGGAAGGGCTGTACTCCGTGTAGTTGTCGGGGGTTGCTGTCAGACTGGAAGGGTCTCTCTCCCTCCCAGTTCAAGTGCAACGTGTGGCTGAATGAGTGTCAACATGATGCAGTTGTGAGGCTCGTAGTTCTGGGTTCTATTGGCAGATGTTGTGTGTAAGGCATGGGAGGTAACTTCCCCTCTACTCAGCACTGGTAAGGCCTCCACTAGAGCCCAGTGTCCTGTGCTGGCCATTGCACTTGAGGAAAGATGTGGACAAATTGAAGAGTCCAGGGGCGAGCAGTGAGAATGCTCCAAGGGTTAGAAGACCTGCTGTATGATGAACAGTTACAACTCCTGGCCATGTTGAGGACTGGGGGGGATTCAGAATGTTATCCATGTCTGTCGAGGGCTGTTAAAGAGGGCGATGGCCCATTGCTCTGTGTCCACTGGAGATTGGAACAAGGAAGCTGCAGCGAGAGAGATGGAATTAGAAGCTTTTCCCAAGGGTGGCTCAGCACTAGAACAGGTTTCCAAGGGAGGCTGTGGAATCCCCAGCACTGGTGGTTTTTAAGAGGCTGGACCAACACCTGTCAGGGCTGGTTAGATTTACTTGGTCCTGTCTCAGGGCTGAGCTAGCTGACTTGGGTCCCTTCCAGTCTTTCATCTGACGTACTCCAGGCCTGGCTGTGGGTATGGACTGGCCGTGAAATGCTCAGGCCTGTGTTGCAGGCCCTCTTGGGACAGCGACTTGCTCTGGATTTGCCATGTTCACTAGGCCTGTGGGTGTGTCACTCTCCTACTGAAGGAAGAGGGAGCCTCACACAATTGAAAATAGCGGATTTGGAACTGTGGTGTGTTGGCCTGCTGCTTCCCATGTGGCCTGTCGCTCCTTAGTGGCCGCTTGGGCCACAGAGGAAGTAAATGTGGCAGGCCCTGCCTTGCTAGGATGTCGGGCTGCATCTGGCCACGTGGCTGCCCTTTTACAAATGCCAGAGTCTTGTAAGGTGTCTATTAACAGCAGGGTCTCCCTCTTCCCTTCAGCCCGTTCCTGGATTTTTTCCCTGTAAGTGGCTCTTTTGAAGCAAACCCTCCTTTCTGTGAGGAACTGATGGATGCCATGGTGTCTCACTTTGAGGTACGTCACTCATCTGCCACCCTGCGTCCTCTCTTCCCTCTGCTGCTGTCCTGCGTCCAGAGCAGCGGGTGGCTGAGGACTGGGGCAGTCTGGGAAGGCTGTTTCCTCCTTACAGAGCCTGTCTTGTTTGTCGTTACTTGGTCAGGGCTAAGACTCTTCTTTTCCTTGTGGATTAGAAACTGCTGGAGAGCTCCAATGAGCCTCTCTCCTTCATCGTCTTCATCCCTGAGTGGAGGGACCCTCCGACGCCAGCCTTGACCCGCATGGAGCAGAGCAAGTTCAAGCGGCACCAGCTCATCCTGCCAGCCTTCGACCACGAATACCGCAGCGGGTCTCAGCACGTCTGCAAAAAGTGAGCATGCCTGCCCTGGGCTGCTCTCGAGATGTGGTACATTTTAGAGAGGGCCTTGGCAGGCATCCCTGGCTCATAGTGGCAGCGGTTGGGGTAGGCAGTAGCCCAAGAAGAGTGAGGTGGCATATCCCAAGTGAACCTCCAGCACGTCTGCGATTGGGCTCAGACGGCAGGGTCACTATATCTGGGCAGCAAGTTTCCCTGCTGCGGGCTGAACTCTAGTTTGGCAACAGCCGGGGCCTGGCAGGACTGGAGTGAGCCGGATGCCCACTTATCACGCGGGTGGCCAAGCTTCCAGCAGCCCCATAAAGTTTGTTTACGGCTGCCTGTCCTGGCTCTGTGTTCTGTGCTGCTGTTCAGCTCCACATGCCTTCTCAGAGCTCCGCAAGCTGCAGGAGCGTTGGTGATGCTGCTAGCCAATACCGACCTCCGTGGTTTGGCCGATTCTCTGGATCGGCACCGGCCAGGTCCCGAGGGCGCTGGACGAGTGGTTCAGCCTGTACTGAAGATTGTCATTGGCCTCCCTCAGGGACTTGTCACTGAGCTGAGCTGTGTGCCGCGTGGCACTGTGGAGAAGAGCTCCGTGCCACTTGCCAGCTGACGCCTGAGGAGCCTCTGCCGAGGAGCCTTCTGGGGTAGAAAATGCCCCCTTGCCTCTGCCCCTGAGGAACAGTACAAAGCAGAAGCTTGGGCCAGTTTTCACCATTGGCTTCTGCCTGGTGGGCAGCATGTGCTTAAATACCCCTTGTCCACACTCGCTTGCTCCTTGGCCCAGGAGGCCTGACAACATGGGTGTTGGTAGCCAGGCTGGCGGGACTTCCCAGCTGTGTGGTGGAGTGGGAGCTGCAGTGCGAGATGGGTACTTTGTTCCCTCTTCTCTCGCTTGCTGAGCTCCCTGCATCTTCCTGTCCCTCAGGAGCTAAGGGGGCTGCTGTGTGCGCTTGGCCGAAACCCTGGGAAGTGACACGCTGATCTCGGGGGCTCTCCCGTGGAAGGCTCCGAGCCCACGTGGGCGCCACGGAGCGCGCCGCAGCGCTGTATTGGCTCACCGGGGCCGATCTTCCCCTGCCGATTTGAACTCCCCGTATGGCTCCCTTAGAGTGGCTGTTTCGCAGCACGGGAGGGGAAGGAGGTGGTGAGGTCACTAGCGTGGGAGGGCCTGGAGCCGTGGCTGGTGGGGAGCGAGTGCTGAGCGCCTGTCTTCCCTTGCAGAGAGGAGATGTACTACAAAGCCGTGCACAACACTGCTGTCATCTTCCTCCAGAACAGCGCCGGCTTTGCCAAGTGGGAGCCCACGCCGGAGCGGCTGCAGGAGCTCGTCACAGCCTATAAGCACTCGGGACGGACTCTCAGTTCCACAGGCTCCTCCTCTGCCTCCTCCACTTCTTCCTCAGTGGCAGACAAAGATCGGGAGACAGGCCGAGAGCAAAGCACCAGCCGGGAGACCAACGCCAATTAATCTGCAGAGGGCAGCGTGTGGGGACAGCCGGCAGGGGGCGGAGGGCACAGCGCCCTGGAGAAGGGGAGGTTTGCAGTGGCAGGTGGAGAGACTGCTGGCTGAATCGTGCTGGGCCTGGGGGACTCTCCAGGCAGCCCACACTGCTTGCTTTCCTCCCCAGAGTCCAGGGAGCGTCCCTGGCCTCATGCCCTGGGGAAAGGCTCAGCTGCTGCCCTAGGCGAGGGGCTAGGAAGCCAGATGTCGCAGTCATAGGAAGATCCTGCAGCCCCTTCAAACACTAAAGCGTTGAGGAAGAGGCAGCAGAAGCTGGGACCGCTGTACAGGAGGACAAACGGATGGACTGACGGGCAGAGCTGTGGCCTGGTGGGCCCTTGGCAGCTGGCTGGGGTCTGGCATTTCCAGGAGAGAGGCAGGCAGAGCCCAGAGGCTCTTCCTGCTGCCTGGCCCCAGCCCAGCCCCCGTCCAGAGTGTAAATAGTTCTGTGCGCAGCGCCCGTGCTCCCTGCAGGGCCTGTCCGTAGCAGCCGTGTATCCCTCCCGCGCGGGCGAGTTCCGTGCTGCCGAAGCTGGTTCCCGTAGGACAGAGGAGCAGAGCGAAGGGATTTCCGTGTGACGACGTCTTTGCAGCTGTTTGTAGTTGTTGTGGTTTTCCCTGGGGCCCTCTGGGCTTTATTTAACCTCCTCGGGGTTTGTTTTTTAAGGATTAATTTAACCCGCTAACCATTTTATTACGTTTATCAAAGAAAGCAAAGTAAAGTCTATTTTTGATTTTTGTTTCCTAGTTCTTAGGGACATTAAAAACCAGCATTCCAGCTGCCCTTGGTGTTGGTGCTGTTCCTCCTCCAGGGGCCTGGGACTGTCCGGGGAGGCCAGGTTCACCATGTGTGCCCTCAGATTCACCACTGCCTCCCGTGCCTCTGTACTGGGTGAATTCTAGGACGTGATCGTTTCTTACGGAGCCCACGCTTTGAATCTGCTTGTCTGAGGGCTTGTGGGTTGAGTGGGCAGGGGTGTGCGCGGCAGCGTTAGAACCGTGCCAGGGAGACACTCGCCATAGGCAAGGGAAGGGAGCCTTTTCCTGAGATTTGGAATGGCGGGGCGGGGGCGGGAGAGGTGGCCGGCACTGATCCCTAGGGCACAGTTCCTTAGCACTGCCACAGTAGCAGGACTGTTGAGGCCGTGAGTGGGGCTCAGCGCTGTTAGTGGGGACAGGAGCAGGGCGTGTTCGACCAGGGGATTATCAAGTAGTGGCGCTGGGCGTTGAGTGACACGGGCTCACTTGGTCTTCAACGGGAAAAGGACAGAAGGCCTGGGTGGCATGTGCCCTGGGACTCGGGGGCCTGGATGCAGCTGAGGGGAGACGGTTGTGAATGGAGAGAGCGACAGGCCAGCTGCTCCCAGGACTGCAGCCAGCGATGACGAGGTTGGAGCTCGCCTTGGAGAGGCACTTTGGCCCAGAGGCCGCGCTTTGGGGCGTGGGCCCTTGGACAGAAGTGAGGGGCACGGGCGCGGGTCAGAGGCCCAGGGAGCAGGCAGGGAGGGTTTATATTCAGTTTTGTTGTTTTAAGGCCAGGAGGGGCCATTGTGTTTATCTAATCTGATTTTCTGTATAACCTGCCTTTCCTGCATTAAACCCTTACCTGCTGGCTCAGCTCGTGCTCCTCTTTTAGATCAAACAGCACAGGTAAGCGCGAATGGCTAATTCTGTTACAATGTGAGCCTCCTTCCCAGCGTGCTTCCTGCCATCCGCTCTCGGGCTGTTTGCTGGGCTGGAGAGCCTCTTCCCCAGGTAGGGCCTGAGACTTAACTAAACGGATTGGATCTGAAGTCCTGCACCTTAAGGAAGAGGCAGGTTTTCTGGGTCTCGAATCGTTCTTGGAGCTCTTGGCTGAACCGTTCACCTTTTCCAGTGTGGTTGGAACAAGACTGTGGCCCGTAAGGAGCTCGTCAAGTCCCTGCGGGTCCCAGGGCGCGCAGCAGAGGAGCGCAGGACCAGCGGGTAGCGGCAAGCGGGTCGGTGACCCTGGAGCAGAGGCTGCTGGAGCAGTGGGCTGGCATGAGTTGGGAACTTCCAGGCCTTTCTCGCAGGAAGCCAGGGGCCATGGGGCCAGTTTGCACGTGGTCGTGCATTCTGACCCAGTGCAAGGGCCCGTGCGCCGGAGCAGAGATCTGAACGGGGGCCGGGGAGCTCTTTGTTACATGGGCTGGGCCTTCCTGCCTCGATTCCGGAAATCCAGTGTGCACAGGCCCTGCAGAGACTTCTGGGACTTCAGCAGCGGCTGGAGCCTTCCTCCCTGAGCAGGTGTGAGGCTCCCTTTGGTCCTGGAGCTCACCAGATTGCTCGAGCCACTTCCACCCAGCCTGTTCCAGCCTCTTGGCCCCACGGGTCTGCATGTGCCACCCCAGTGACCGAACATGGTCCAGCACAGCAGCCTCCTGCCCTGACCACTTCCATCTGCTCCAGGCCAGGCACTGCAAGGGAGCAGGAAGCCTCCTTCCAGTGCCCTGAATGACCCCCTGCAGGCAGCCGTCTGCCTTGAATGGGGACGAAAGCTAGACGGAGCCAGGGAGGTAAATGGAGGGGGGCAGATTAGCTGAGGACTTGGAGGGGAGCGGGGTAGCTGACTGGGTAAGCAGCTGGCATTGGGGCAAGGCCCTGGCAGGTGAGTGACAATTGGGAGCGGCTGGGCTCAGACTGGCGCACAGCCAGGGAGAGCTGGGGGAGGACAGTCGCCAGTGGCAGGAGCGGTGTTGAGGCCAGGAGAGGTGGGTTGGGCACAGTGAAGGAGATGAGGAGTGGGGGGGCAGTGGGCCCGGGCTCAGAAACCTGAAGGGTAGGGTCTAGGCTGGGGCCTGGGGCACGGGAGAGGAGTCTGGGGAGAACAGGCTGAGGAATCGGTACTAGAACCCTCCCTCCCCCCCCCCCGAATGGAATCAAGATCCTGCGTCTCCCCGTTTCTCTGCAAGTGTCTGTCAACCCCCTGGCAAAGTGCGGTGCCTTTCAGTGCTGGTCCCCAGGCACCAGGCCCACCCGCTGCTGCTGCCTTCGCTCAAGGGCAGAGGCCTGTGGGGTCCTAGCCCTACCACTGAACCCGCTCGGGGCAGCTCGATGCCGCAGGAGAGAACGTGCGTGAGGCTCACCCCTTGAAATACCTAGGAAATGATCCATGGCCTCAGACCATTCACGACATCCATTGCTCCAACCAAGGAACCACTCAGGTTGGCCATGGAGCCTTAACGCTGCCCTCTTGGTGGGCTCTAGCTCCGTGATCACACTATTCCAGCCCCTGCCTCGGTGCGCGGAGGGCCTGCCCGCAGGGTAAATCACACGGGGTAGTGCCGCAGGGGCATGTTTCTGCCTCTCTGCTTGCAGAAGTTGGGAGGGCTGCTGTGAACAAAGCCGGGCAGTGCAGGGAGACGGGTGGTCTCGAAGGACCAGTCTGATCACAGGCGCGTTACAGGGCTCCTAGCTCGGGCTGAGTTCCTGGAGCCCTCGCATCCTGCTTTAAAGGCTGCCCGTGACAGCGGGTCTGCTCTTGGTGCTAGCTGGCGTGCATGTGTCCTGTGCTCCACCCCACCCAGGAAGGTGGAAAATCTTCCAGCTCTGTGCCCATCGGCCCTGGAGGAAAATCCCTTCCTGACACCAAACCCAGTGCCCTGGGAGCGAGCCCCACCCCCAGCTGCCGGGGAACGAATGAAAATAGCAGCTCAGAGCCCCCTCCAATAGCGCCCCTCTCTGGGCAGGGCGGCTCTTCGCTCCTAGCCTTGTGCCACTACCAGCTAGCTCATCCTGCCGCGTGCAGCCTGGGGGCCAGCTGGGCCTTGCTCCACTGCTTTCCTTGAGGCAGTTCCAGACCTGCCCTGAGGGCTGGGCAGTCTCTAACTTCACCCCCCACCACTGAGTGGCCAGTTTCTCTCCCTTTGCACTTGGGGCATGCGACTGGCCTTAGGCTGAACGAGCCCAGCTCCTGCAGCTGCCTCTTTTGGGCCAGGTCTGGGCCGGGCCAGCGCCGGAGAAGCTGCAGCTGGAGTGGGCTTCTCTTAAGCCGAGCGGGGTGCTGTCCCTGCTGCGCAGGCTGATCTCTTCCTCCTCGTGGCCGCCAGGAATTCGGCCGCTGGCCGGAGCCGCCCTCCGCCTTCGATTTACGAGTCCATACGAGAACCTCGATCCCGGCAGGGTGAGTGGAGACAGCCTGGGCTTAGCGCTTTCATCCTGGTACCCGCTCCCTGCACCAATTCGCTCTGAATTCATCCCCGCGCCAGCCGAGGGCTCCCCAGGGCCGGGCGTAACGTCCGTCTCTACTGCAAATCCTTGGCCCGTGCGTCCTAGGAGTCGCCTCTTTCCCGTTCACGTCACCGTAGCAGCTCCGGGTCCTGTGCCGGCTGGAATAAATCCGACTGCCTGTTCAGTAGCTGTCAAGGTCTTGGGCGCTTGCCTGGGCCCCAGCTTTGGGGCAGCCAGTTTTGTCCGCACGCTCCCGCTTCTGGGGCCGAGGTCCTGAATGAAACTGCTTGATGAGATTGGTGCCAGCGCCAGGCCCTGAGCAACTTGGCTTGTAGCCGCCGTCCTGTCTGCCAGCTTCTGGTTCCATCTGACCCCTTGGCCTCCCGGCGCCGGGAGTTGAATGTTGCCCTGGAGAAGTGGAGTCCACAAGGAGGGGCTGGTCACTGACTCTGCAGTCCCTGTTTGGGGGGGGCTGGGGAGTGCGACTGGTGGAGGGGGAGCTGAGGGGCTCTGCGCACACTACTAGATAGTGCTACGCACAGGCACCGATCGGATGCCAGCTGTCTCCTCAGGCAGCCGGGGGGGTCTTGGCCTAGGTGCTCTGCCTCTGTTGCTGCTCCGTGGCTTTTCCAGCTTGCTCTGGACTTGCTCCCAGCCGGCACCGGCTTTGTGCTGCAGCCCCGTGTGGTGCAGTGGGGTGGGGGGGCTGCCTGCTCTGTGACTGGGCCCCCCTGTGCTGGGATGGGGGATTCCCACTGACTCTCCCAAATGTGGATTCACCAGACACCCAGGCTCAGCCGCCCAGGGGGAGACAAAGGGGGAGGGGGGGGGAGACGAGCACCTGGCTGGGGCCAGGGCTGGAGGAGAGTGGGGAGTTTCTGTCTGGTATCATGGAGGAAGCAGCCTAAGCAAGGGGCTGGGGTTTAGGGGCCCAGGCTCCCCCAGCTCAAGGGGGGCTGAGGCATCCTAGGCCTGCCCTGTGACCAGATTCCATCTGTGCTGGGCTGTATCCTGGAGGAGCAATAAACTCCCCTGTTCTACTGGCTGGGGGAGTCTGTTCGGCCACTTCGGGGGTGCAGGAGGTGGGGGACCCCGACGCGCCGTCACACCCCGGTGCTGGTGCTGGCCATGGAGGGTGCGGGCGCGCTGCCGCCTCTGCTGTGGAGATGACTCAGGCCTGTCAATCCAGCACCCAGCAGCAGCCCTGGCTTTCGCTGAGCTGTGCGGGAGACGCTGCAGCTTCCTCCGGCGGCCTGGCCCTGCCTTCGCCCAGAGCCGCTCCTCGGGTGCCCGGAGGGCCATTGCAAGGGCTGGGCCCGGGGGAGCGTGGCAGTGCAGGTGCTGGGGCTGGGGGGGGGGTGGCAAAGTGCCATCTGCTGCAGCCTGCAGGTAGGAGGTGGGCTGGGGAGGACGAGGGGGGGCGGCCGTTCCGCCCTCTGAGCCTGCAGGCCCTGGGCACCGCGGTGGGGGCTGCCCCTGCGAGGGGGAGGGGCTCAGTGCCCAGGGCAGGGCCCACGTGGGGCTGGTGTTTGCAGCCAGAGCCTGGCACACGGGGGGGGGGGGGGGGGGGCACGGCCCCTGGGCCGCTGCTGCAAAGCGCCCGAGCCGGGGGGGGGGCCGGACTCAGTCTGCCGCCTCGGCGGTGCCAGGGAGCTGCCAGCTGCTCGGGGGCCGGGCACGAGCCCGTGGGGGGGGGGGGGCGCAGGGTCCCGGGAGCAGCGGGCTTGTCCGGCGGCGGCTCCTTGCCCCCCCCCCCGCAGGGCGAGCCGGGCTCACGCGGCAGGTGGCTGCGGGCGGGGTCCCGGGCACGGAGGGGCCCCGCCCGCGGCGCAGGCGACGGGAGACGTGTCCGCCCCCCCCCCCCCACCGCGGCGGATGCGTCCGGGCTCGCCAGCGGGGCCCCGCCTGCCCGGCTGAAGGCGCGGGGGGGGGGCCGGGCCGCGGGGGGGCTCTGCCCTGGGCAGGCTCCTCCTCGGGCGTCAGACGCCGCAGCCGCGGAGCCCGGGGCAGCCCCAGGCGCGCGCCCCGCTCCAGCCCGGCGGGGGGGCCCTGGGAGGCCGGGGCGCTGGCGGGGGGGCCTGGGAGGCCGGGGCGCTGTCGGGGGGGCGCTGTCGGGGGGGCCTGGGAGGCCGGGGCGCTGGCGGGGGGGCCTGGGAGGCCGGGGCGCTGTCGGGGGAGCGCTGTCGGGGGGGCCTGGGAGCCCGGGGCGCTGTTGGGGGAGCGCTGTTGGGGGGGCCTGGGAGGCCGGGGCGCTGTCGGGGGGGCCTGGGAGGCCGGGGCGCTGTCGGGGGGGCGCTGTCGGGGGGGCCTGGGAGGCCGGGGCGCTGTTGGGGGGGGGCCCCGGGAGGCCGGGGCGCTGTCGGGGGGGCCTGGGAGCCCGGGGCGCTGTCGGGGGGGCGCTGTCGGGGGGGCCTGGGAGCCCGGGGCACTGTCGGGGGGGCCCGTGGGTCTCTGCTCGCACTCATGCAGGTCTCCCCTGACCCCCCAGGCGACCATGGAGCCCCAGGCCGGGGAGCTGGCGAGCGACCAGCCAGGGCTGCCGGAGCTGGAGTGCCAGATCTGCTGCCACCGCTACGACGCCCGGGCCCGCGCGCCCAAGCTGCTTGGCTGCTGCCACCGGGTCTGCGCCGCCTGCCTGCGCAGGATGGCGGCCCTGGGCGAGCCCGCACCCCGCCTGCTCAGCTGCCCCTTCTGCCGCCAGGAGACCCCGGTGCCCGGGGCGGACGTGCAGCAGCTCCGGGATGACGGGCAGGTGCTGGCGGCGCTGCGGGGCCCCCTGCCCCCCCCCGAGGTGCTCCTGTGCCCCAGCGTCCTGGAGCCCGCCCGCAGCGCCCCCGACTGCCTGGTCCTCACCCTGCTGGAGCTGCCCGGGGACGGGCCGCGCCCCGAGGGGCTGGGCCTGCGGGACGTGATCCGCCTGTACCGCCCCGTCAGCCTGGACGCGCTGCCCTGGGACGGCCCCCCCCCGAAGTGCCCCGGGCGGGCCGGCCCCCACTTCCTCCTCTGGGCGCTCTGCCTCGTCTACCTCAGCTCCCTGCCCTTCGGCATCTACCTGCTGCTCATGGAGCGCCGGGGCCTGGGCCTCGTGCTGGCCGGCCTGGTGCCCTGCACCCTGCTGCTCTGCGTGCTCGGCAGCCTCTGCCAGTGCCTGTGCCGGGAGCTCCTCCGGCCGCCCTCGCCCTGAGCCTGCCGGAGGGCGTCACCGCTCGGGGCCCAGGCCAGGCCCCCCTTGCTGCAGGGAGATGCGCTACGCACCCTGCTGCCATCGTCCTGCCGGGCAGCGCCGGCCTTCCCGCTGCCTGGCCCGGCCCCGCCCGGCCAGCGTGTAAGGAGCCGTGCGCAGCGCCGCGCTCCCCGCAGGGCCCGTCAGAGCGAAGGGATTTCCCTGTGACGGCGGCTTTGCAGCTGTTCCTAGTCGTTGTGGTTTCCCTGGGGCCCGCTGGGCTTTATTTAACCTCCTCGGGGCTTGTTTTTAAGAACATCAGAACAGCCAGACGGGGTCAGACCAATGGCCCGTCCAGCCGGCAGTGGCCAGGGCCAGGTGCCCCAGAGGGAGGGGTCACAGCAGGGAATCCTCACGGGATCCCTCCCGCCACCCACCTCCAGACAGAGGCCAGGGACCATCCCCACCCAGCCTGGCTAACGGCCGTTGATGGACCCAACCTCCAGGAATCTATCTAGATCTTTTTTCAACCCTGTTATAGTCCTGGCCTTCACCACATCCTCTGGCAGGGAGTTCCACAGGTTAACTGTGCGGAGTGAAGAAAAACTTCCTTTTGTTTGTTTTAAATATGCTGCTTATTGATTTCATTTGGTGACCCCTCGTTCTGATGTTATGGGAACAAGTAAATACGTTTTCCTTAGTCACTTTCTCCACACCGCTCGTGATTTATAGACCTCGATCCCATCCCCCGAGTCTCCTCTTTTCTAAGCTGAAAAGCCCAAGTCTCTTTAATCTCTCCTCATATGGGACCCGTTCCAAACCCCTCAGCATTTGTGTTGCCCTTTTTTGAACCTTTTCCAAAGCCAATAGATCTTTTTGAGATGAGACGACCACGTCTGGACGCAGGATTCCAGATGTGGGCGGCCCCTGGTTTTATACAGCGGCAATAAGATATTCTCTGTCTTATTCTCTAGCCCTTTTTTAATGATCCCTAACATCCTGTTTGCTTTTTGTGTGGCTGTTTTCAGAGAACTATCTACATGCAAGTATCCACACTGACTCCAAGATCTCTCTTGAGTGGTTGTAGCTAAATTAGTCCCCATCTTATCGCAAGTATCTTTGGGATTCTTTTCCCCAGTGTGCGTCACTTTAGTCATCAACATTCAATTTCATTTGCCGTTTTGATGCTCAATCACTTAGTTTGGTGAGATGGTTTTGAAGCGCCTCAGTCGGCTTCGGTCTGAACTCTCTGAAGGGTTAACGAACCCGCCAGCCCCTTTATTACGTTGATCGAAGAAAGCAAAGTCAAGTCTAGTTGTGATGTTTGTTTCCTGGTTCTTAGGGACGTTAAAAACCAGCTGCCCTGGGTCTTGGTGCTCAGCTGTCCCCCCCAGGGAGGCCCGGCCCTGCTCTGTCTCGAGAGTCCCCCTCTGCTGCACCCTGGAGCTCGCTGCCCAGGCTGCTGGGGAGGGGGCCTGGGCCCACGTGGCCATTTCTAGGACTGAGCCCTGGAGTCTCTTGCAGTGCAAATGGCAGGCTCCTTGCGGCCCCGGAAAACCCGGCCAGGAGAACCCGGCCCCAGAGCCCGGCCCCAGAGCCCGGCCAGGAGAACCCGGCCCCAGAGAACCCGGCCCCAGAGCCCGGCCCGGAGAACCCAGCCCCAGAGCCCGGCCAGGAGAACCCGGCCCCAGAGAACCCAGCCCCAGAGCCCGGCCCCAGAGAACCCAGCCCCAGAGCCTGGCCCCAGAGAACCCAGCTCCAGAGAACCCGGCCCCAGAGCCCGGCCCGGAGAACCCAGCCCCAGAACCCGGCCCCAGAGCCCGGCCCCAGAGAACCCAGCTCCAGAGAACCCGGCCCCAGAGAACCCAGCTCCAGAGAACCCGGCCCCAGAGAACCCAGCTCCAGAGAACCCGGCCCCAGAGCCCGGCCCCAGAGAACCCAGCTCCAGAGAACCCGGCCCCAGAGCCCGGCCCCAGAGAACCCAGCTCCAGAGAACCCGGCCCCAGAGCCCGGCCCGGAGAACCCAGCCCCAGAACCCAGCCCCAGAGAACCCAGCCCCAGAACCCGGCCCCAGAGCCCGGCCCCAGAGAACCCAGCTCCAGAGAACCCAGCCCCAGAGAACCCAGCCCCAGAGCCCGGCCAGGAGGACCCAGCCCCAGAGCCCGGGCCCAGAGAACCCAGCCCCAGAGCCTGGCCCCAGAGAACCCAGCCCCAGAGCCCGGCCCCGGAGAACCCAGCTCCAGAGAACCCAGCCCCAGAGCCCGGCCCCGGAGAACCCAGCTCCAGAGCCCGGCCCCAGAGCCTGGCTCGGAGAACCCAGCCCGGAGAACCCAGCTCCAGAGAACCCGGCCCCATAGCCCGGCCAGGAGACCTTGGACCCCTGGTGGAGCCTGGCCCCAGAGAGCCTGGGCCGTGGGGGGGAGGGACCTGTGAGCCCGGGGGGCCGGTGGCTGGAGTTTGCCCACTAGGCTGCCCATCCGTCCTGCCCTGCAGTCCAGCGTGGCAGGAGCCCATGGCAACGGGGGAGGGCGCGCCACCCCCACCGTGCGCTGTGCCTTCGGGTACGATCCCTTTTGCCCACCCAGGCCCCTTGCTGCTGAGCTCCCCTTGTCCCGACGGCCCCGGCCTCGTGGCTGGGTGGGAGCCTGGCTGGGGCGGTGGGGGGAAGAGCAGCTCTGTGGCTGTTTGGGGGGGCCCTGAGCGCCCTGCTCTCCGCTGCTGGCCATGAGGCAGCCAGAGCCTCTGGCCCCCATGCCGCCTGCCTCTTGCGGGACCCCTGGGCCGCGCGGGGAGCCGATGCCTAAGGCACCGGGCGAGTGGCTGGGTGGGGGCCTGGCTGGGGCGGTGGGGGGAAGAGCAGCTCTGTGGCTGGGTTTGGGGGGCCCCTGGGCCGCGCGGGGAGCCGTTGCCTAAGGCACCGTGCGAGTGGCTGGGTTTGGGGGGGCCCCTGGGCCGCGCGGGGAGCCGTTGCCTAAGGCACCGGGCGAGTGGCTGGCAGCTCCGCAGGCGTTTCCTGCTGCTCGGCTGCGGGGGCTGGGGGCTTCCCCCCCCAAGTGGTTTCCAGCCATTTTGTCCCCTGGCCCTCGGCCCCCACGGTCGGACTCGCTCCAGGGCCCCGGTGGGGCTGCCCAGCCCAGCGCTGAGCCGGGGGCCCTGGGCCGGGGGGCTGGCAATTCGTGCCCAGGAAGAGGCTGGTGACTCGAGTGGCTTGTTCATCTTTATTAGGCAGAAGGGAAAAGGCTGCCTGGGCCCAGCCGGGCTCTGTCTCCCCAGGGGCCCCGGGGGGAACAGCACCACTGGGCTGTGGCCCTCAGGCCCCGCCTCGAGCACGTGGGGCTGGCGAGGGCCCTGGCGGCAGCACAGTGGGCGCAACCGGCCCCCTTCAGACCCACAGGCCTGCTGCCCCCCCCCGCCTGCCAAAGCCTCTGGACCCCTCCCGTCTCCTGGGAGCCCCTCGCGGACCCACCCCCAAGCCCCGTGGGCAGAGAAGTCCCCCCTGCGCCCCCGCTGCCCGGCCTGGCTCACAGGGGGAGCTGCCAGTGGCTCTCGGGGCCCCAGGGCAGGGCCAGGCTGAGGTGGGGGGGGAGGACGTACACGGTCCCCCCTGCCAACGCAGGTGCCCCATGGTCCCCGCAGGGCAGGGGCCCCCCCGTGCGCAGGCGGGATCCTGGCTCCGGCTGGGGGGCTGCCGCGGTCTCAGCCAGACGCCAGAGCTGGGGCTGCCTGCCCTCGGGCCGGGGACTTGGCGCCGGGCCGGGGCCTGGGCTGCTCTGCCGGGGGCTGCCCCCCGGCCCCTCGTCCTGGGGCCCGGGCTCCCGGCGGGGGGCCCCGCGCGCCTGCTGCTCCTTCCTGAGGCGCCGGCGGGCGTTGGCGAACCACGTGGAGACCTGCGTGAGGCTCATGCGGCTGAGCAGGGCCAGCGCCACCTTCTCGCCCCGGCTGGGGTAGGGGCGCCGGCGGTGCTGGCCCAGCCAGGCCTTCAGGGCGCGGGTGCTGTCCCGGGAGGCGGGCGCCCTGGGGCGGGGCGGCGCGGCAGGCGGGCCCTGGCCGATGCAGGGGGCGCAGAGCAGAGGGCTGGGCAGCAGCAGGGGCTGCAGGGCGCTGGCAGCCGGCACCTGGAAGGCACAGGGGGGCGGGGAAGGGGGGGCTGTGGGGCCCGGTTGCGGGAGCCCCGAGGGAAGGAGCTCGCTGGAGCCTCCCAGCCCTGCCCCCTGGCAATCCCAGTGTCCAGCCCCCGAGGGAGAGCAGGGTCAGGCCCTGGAGCCCGCCAGTGCAGAGCACACGGGGACCTGCCTGGCTGTGGGGCAGGCCCAGCCCTGCCCCCCTCCTCCAGGGTCCTGAGTCCCATTGGCAGCCCCTGGGGTTTGCTGAAGGTCGCCCCCGTCCCCTCCCCTCCTCTCCAAGGGGCTGTGGCTAGCACCAGGCCCCCCAGCCCATGGGCAGGGTGCCGCCACAGCTCCTGGGCTATTGTTCCCGGGGGCTCAGAGCACCCCGCAGCCAGGCCCCCCCAGGCCCATGAGCCCCCCCAAGGGCAGGCGGGCGAGTCCCAGGTGCGGGGACCCAGGCGGGCATAGCAGAGTGGGCCGTGCTGCCCAGCCACTGGCTCTAATCACTTGCCCCCAATGCCACCCCCTAGCACCTCCCCGGGAACCCTGAGCCACCCGGCTGAGCCCAGCCACACTAGGCGCCGCTACCTCCCGCCTTTCCCTGCCAGGGTAGGGGCCCCCCGGGTATCTCCTCTGCCGCGGGCAGACAGCCCCTGCCCCACCCCCCGCTGGCCCCTCACTTACTGGCTGCGTGAGGAGCCCCAGGGGCCGCGGCAGCAGCAGGCTGGTGCCGTGTGAGGCCGGGTAGGTGAAGGGCAGCTGCAGGACGGCGCCGGGAGGAGGAGGCTGCACCCCTGGGGTGCCCCACATGCCACTGGGGCCTGGCTCGGTGCCAGCCTGCGCCTCTCCTGCCAGCTGCTCTGTGGCCATGCTGCCGGTGCCAGCGGGAGGGAGCTGGGGCAGGGAGATTTATAGGGAGCTGGGGGTGCGTGTGGGGCCGGGGGTGATTGACAGCTGCTTAGCAAGGCCCAGGCGGGTGGTGCCAGCCCTCGGCCAAGCGCTGCACAGCTTGTCTGGGTGGTAAATCCCTGTCCGGCTGGTCGCTGGCAGGGAAACGCCCTTGGCCCGGGTCCCACGCAGAGACGGGCCAGAGCAGCCCCGGGCGGGCACCTTGCTGGCATTGCTGGGGCCTGTGCACCCCACTTGCAGCCCCCTGTGGTCCGGAGGGGGTGAGCTCAGCCCCCTGGCCCATGCTAGGCCCCACTGAGGTGCCCAGAAGGAGGGGCACGGGAGGCCATGCGCTGCTGGGGGGGCCAGCTCACGGCGCAGCGGCTGATGGGGGGGGTGGGGAGGGGCTGCAGAGAGCAGAGGCTGGAGCCAGGGCTGTGGGGGCAGGAGGACCCATGTTCCTACCTGGCCCCCTCACCCCACCTGCCACCGGAGCCCTGGGAGCCCCCAGGTGGGGAGGGGCCATGGAGCTGGGATTAGCCCCAGCTGGGCTGCACGGGCAGGGGCAGAGCCCTGGAGGGCAGGGCTGTGTGCTGGGTACGGGCCTGGGCACATCAGCATCTCCCCTGTCCCCCCCCCCCAGGCTCTGGTGGCAGGAATAGCACCATGCCCCGCCCCCTCCAGTCACTCAGCACCCAGCAGGAGGCTGCCCCAGGCCCTGCCAGGTGCAGACACAGCCCCACAGCTGGCTGTCATGGAGCGTGGGGGAGTCCCCAGGCCCTGCACCCTCACCTGCAGCCAGGCGGGACTCTCAGGCAGCAGGTAGAAGAGAAGGTTCCCAGGGGGACAGCCTAGCACAGACTTGTGGGTACAGGATCCAGCAGCCATCAGCCCAGCCCTGCCTGGGGGTGGGGGGAGCAGAGCCCCAGCTCTGGGCCCCCACCCCGGCTCCCCAGGCCAGCCAGGCTCCCCTCATCTCCAGCCAGCCCAAACTAACTCCCCCCAGCCACTGCTCCCAGCCCCCAGGCAGCCCCACCCCCTGCGCTGTCCTGCTGCCAGGCTGTGATGTCACGTCGGGGTCCCCCACCTCCTGCACCCCTGTAATGGCACAAACAGACTCCCGCAGCCAGTAGAATAGAGGTGGTTTATTGCTTCTCCAGGATACAGCACAGCACAGATGTAATCCGGTTCCAGGGCAGGCCTAGGATGCCTCAGCCCCCCTTGAGATGGGGGAGCCTGGGCCCCTAAATCCCAGCCCCCTTCCCTAGGCTGTCTCCTCCATGATCCCAGACAGAAACTGCCCAACTTCCAGCCCTGCCCCCCAGACAGGGGATGGACCCTGCCTTCCTCCCTTTGTCTCGCCCTGGGAGGCGACCTGTCGGACAGGCTGGGAGCCCCTTGCCTAGTGACTCATCCCGTCCTGCTGGACCGTGCTGCAAATAGCCGCCCGTGGAGGTCACCCACGGCCCAAGCCCAGCAAGGTACCACCATAGCACACTGGGTTCTAGAGCAGACAGCTCGCCCCCACTACGTCACACAGGCCAAGGTGGCATGGAGGGGCTACGGCCGGGTCAAAGAGGCCCTGCTGCAGAAGTTCGGGCTGCCCCCGAGCCGTCCAGGAGACGTTCCAGGAGGGGCCGGGGCAGACCTATGTGGACCTGGCGCAGTCCTGGCGCCAGACAGTGCTCGGGGCGGGGCCCAGACCGCCAAGGCCCTGGTCACGCTGACAGTCCTGGAATGTTCTTGTCCGACCTGAGGCTGTGGGTGACGGACCGGACGCCAGACCCCCCCCCCCCGTGCGGATGAGTCCACAGCCAGCCCGGGGGGGGGAGAGAGAGAAGCGCGCAGAGACTGGGCCTCGGCTGAGCAGCTGGAGAAAGTGCCCACAGGGCGCGTCCTGGAAGCAGGGTCCAGCCATCCGCCCCCAGCAGGCCAGCCAGTACCTGGACCCCCATCGGGCCGGACCTGCCATCGCTGCAGGCAAGGGGAGCACACAGGGGCTCCGTGCACCAGGCAGGCCCCACAACCTGCGACCCCCCAGGGTTAACTGGCTGGGGCTGGGCCGGCTGCCCTGGGGGAGGAGGCCTCTCAGGCCACCGCCTCTGGAGACCCGACACTCCGGAGGCGGATTTCTCCGTGTACCGGGTGGGGGCAGGGCGGAGCGAGAGCCTCGTGCCCCGGCAGGTGGGTGGCAGGGAGGTGACGGGCCACTGGGACACGGGGCGGAGGTGACACTGGCCCGGCCCGAGGTCGTAGCCCCAGACCACATGGTGCCCAACACTCAGCTGACCCTGAGGGGCACAGACAGGACCCGTTTAAGGTGCCCGTATGCCGGGTGCATCTGAAGTGGGGGGCTAAGGGGGCCCCAGGGAAGTGGGGGTCACTGGCACTTGCCCACGGAGGTGCTGATGGGGGTGACCTAGAGGAGTGGCCAGACGGACCCCACAGGACCCTGGTCACCACCCGTAGCCAGAGCCAGCGAGAGGCTGGCGGCCCTGACCCAGGGGAGGGCTCCCTGCAGGGGGCTCAGGGCCCCGTCCCAGCAGACATGGGGCCCAGCAGGGCTAGAGCCAGGCAAGTGGTGGTGGTGGTGGGGGGGGGCAGGTCCCTGTCCCTGCCCCAGCTGTGGATTCCAGGCTGAGGTGCAGGCAGACCTCCCCTTGCAGAGGCTGAGGGACCGGCCTGGCCCCGGCGCAGCTCAGCCCTAGGGAGGGGCAGCCAGGAGAGATTCCTGGGGGAGGGGGATTCCTGTCCGGGAATGGCTCCCCCCAGGGGAGGTGGGGGCGTGGGGGGTCCTGCAGCAGCTGGTGGTCCCCCAAAAGCATCGCCCCAGGCTGCTGTATCTGTCCCGTGACGTCCCATTCGCGGGGCACCAGGGGATCCAGCGCGCCCGGCTGAGGCTGCTTCAGGCCTTTCACTGGCCGGGATGTTTGCGCCGTGCAGCAGGACGGCCGGGTCTGCGCCTCCTGCCGGAGGGGCGGGAACCCGAGACGAGGGGGAAGCCGCCGTGAGGCCCCTGCCCCTGGGAGAGGAGTAGGGATGCCAGGTGTCCAGTATTCACCCAGACAATCCAGGATTTTCGCCTCCTGTCCGGTAAAAACATTCAGAGAAAACCAGACACCTAAGATGTCCTGTATTCTCTCAATTCTTCCCCGTCCAGGCGGCAAAAATGCCGGGCACCTGGAAAAAGAACGGTTACTTACCTGGAACTGCTGTTCTTGGAGACGTGTTGCTCACGTGCATGCGAATTAGGTGTGCGCACCGCGTGCACCGCGTCTCCTGGAGCGTTTTCCCTAGCGGTACCCGTAGCGCCGGCAGGGCGCCCCCTGGAGTGGCGCCACCATGGCGGGGTATAAGTACCCCTGCCGGCGCTGCCCCCCCTCAGTTCCTTCTTGCCGGATGCTCCGACGAAGGGGAGGCGGGGGGGAGTCGAATGGACGTGAGCAACACGTCTCGAAGAACAACAGTTCCAGGTAAGTAACCGTTCTTTTCTTCTTCGAGTGGTTGCTCACGTCCATTCGAAGTAGGTGACTCCCAAGCTAACCCCACGGAGGGGGGGTCGGAGCAGGCAGAAAAGGTGAACAAACAGAACGAATTTATTCAAACGAGCCAACACACACAAGGCACGTATTAACAACAACTCAAGATATTTACATCACAGATTTGAGAACTGCAGAGCCCACACCTGTGTCCTCCCTGGCCTGCTGTGCTAGCGCATAGTGCGCCGTAAAAGTATGGAGGGACGACCATGTGGCCGCCCTGCAAATTTCCGTAATTGGTACCTGAGCACCAAATGCTACCGAGGACGCCTGCGCCCTGGTAGAGTGTGCCTTCACCCTGGGTGGGGTTTTACCAGCCAGTTGATAATATTCTCTGATACATTGTGCAACCCAGTTTGACAACCTTCGTGTCGAGATAGGCGACCCTTTCACCCTGTCCCCAAAAGCGATAAACAACTGTTGGGATTTGCGAAAAGGCTTGGTCCTCTCAATGTAGAACGCCAGCGCTCGCTTAGCGTCCAGGGAGTGAAGCACCCGCTCCTTAGGGGAGGCGTGGGGCTTCGGGAAAAAAACCGGGAGATAAATCTCCTGGGAGAGGTGCAAAGGTGATACCACCTTTGGGAGGAAGGCTGGACGAGGCCGGAGCCTCACATTGCTATGTGAAAAAACAAGGTAGGGCGGATCAATGGTTAACACCCTTAGTTCAGAGACCCTTCGAGCAGACGTAATGGCTACGATGAAAGCAACCTTCAACACGTGGGAACACGTGGCCAGTGGCTCAAAGGGGGGCGACATAAGCCCGTGCAGTACCACGTTGAGGTCCCAGACGGGAAGCGGGGCCCTCGCTGAGGGGTACAGCTTTTCCAGACCAGTAAGAAACCTTGTAACCACCGGGTCAGAAAAGAGGGAAACTCCTGCCGTACCGACATGGAAGGCGGAGAGGGATGCCACATGGACTTTGATAGAAGAAAAGGAAAGGCCACTGGACCGAAGCTGGAAAAGATAGTCTAGAATAGTGGGGACAGAGGCCGAGGACGGGTGTACTCCTCTTCAGGACGCCCAAGACGAGAAACGCTGCCACTTGGTAGAGGGTTTCCTGCTACTGAGGAGCACCATCTGAACCTCCTGGGAACATTCCCTTTCCGGTTGGTTCAGCCATGGATAAACCAGGCCGCTAGGTGGAGAGATCTGAGATTCGGGTGAACCATGGTCCCCCTGTTCCAAGGTTGAGTTAGCAGGTCCCGGACTGGAGGGAGCGCTATAGGGTCCTCGGTGAGCATGTCCACCATGATGGGGAACCAGAATTGTCTGGGCCACCTGGGGGCTATAGGAATGATCGTGGACCGAAAGGTCCGTGCCCTGGTCAACACCCTGGAAATCAGGGGAAACGGGGGAAAAGCATAGAGAACGCCCTTTGGCCACATTTCCCCAGTCCCAGGAGGGAACAGTAGTTCTGGCACTTGGCATTGTGTGCCGAGGCGAACAGGTCTAGGAGGGGATAACCCCACCTGCGGAAAACCTGACGCAGGACAGAGTCCTTGAGCGACCACGCGTGGGCTCCGAAGGATCTGCTGAGTGTGTCTGCTAACAGATTCTTGCACCCCGGAAGGTAGTCTGCCTGTGGCGTGATACCGTGTTTCACACACAGGTGCCAAAGGAGCAGGGCCTCTCTGCAGAGGGGAGGTGACCGGGCTCCCCCTTGCTTGTTGAGGTAAAAAACCGCTGCTGTATTGTCCAAACGAACCAGGATCGAGCGGTGAGAGAGTCTTGGCAGAAAGGCCTCGCAGGCTGTTCTCACTGCCCGCAATTCCCGGACGTTTATGTGAAGGGTCCGTTCCGAGGGGGACCACAGACGCTGAGTCCCAGGTCGGAGGCATCGGTGACCAGTGTGAGGGAGGGGGGAGGAGCATTGAAAGGTACCCCACTGCACACCACAGTCTCCTGGGTCCACCATTGTAGGGAGGCCAGGATCTCTGGGGGCACTGTTATGACCGAATCCCAAAGACCCCGCGACTGGCTGAAGGCCTTCGCCAACCAATCCTGCAGGGGTCTCATTCTCATTCTGGCGTGGCGCACCGTGTACGTGCACGCAGCCATGTGACCCAGGAGCCTGGAGCAGACCCGAGGGGTCGTGACAGGGGACCAGGTTAACCCCGAAATCACCTGCGCGTACAAGCAACCTTGGATTAGCCAATCGTCGAGGTGCGGGAACACGTGCACCCCTTGCTTGCGGAGAAACGCTGCAGCCACAGCCATGCACTTGGTGAACACCCTTGGTGCCGTAGATAAACCAAAGGGGAGCACCGTAAACTGAAAATGGCGTTGGCCCCCATAAACCTGAGGAACCTCCTGTGGCCGGGCCTGATCTCCACGTGGAAGTACACGTCCTTGAGGTCGAGAGGCGCATACCAGTCTCCTAACTGTAGCACTGGGATGACCGAGGCCAAGGTCACCATGCTGAACCTGTGTTTTATAACCACCTTGTTTACATTTCTGAGGTCCAAGATGGGACGGACTCCTCCCTTTGGTTTGGGGAGGAGAATCCCCTTCCCCGCAGGTGTGGGGGAGCCTCCTCTATTGCTCCCTTTGCAAGGAGAACGGACCCTTCCTGATAGAGGATTGTTCGTGAGGGGTGTCCCTGACGAGAGGCGGGGAAGGGGGATTTGAAGGCGGTGGGCCCAAGAACGGGATGGTATAGCCTCCATTTACTATACTTAGAACCAGGTATCCAATGTGATTAGTGCCCACGCACGGGCAAAAAGGGATAGCCTGGCCCCAAACGGGGACCCAGGGTGGGAGACTGGTGCGTGACCCTCGAAGAGCGCGTCAAAATTGCGGCTTGCCCTGATGGGAAGGGCCGTGGGGACCTCCCCGCTGGCTGTCTGCCCTGGGGCGACGACGGCAACCCCTAGCGCCCTGGGGGTGCGCAACCGCCCCGGAACCTCCACCGGAGGCCCGGGAGCAGCGCCTCCAGTAGTCCGCATGGGGAACCTGGGGCTGCGCCCTCCCCTGTTGCCTATAGGGCAGCTGTCGACGCTGCGGGGCAGGCGTGTGGATGCCCAAGGACTTCAGGGTGAACCTCGTGTCCTTTAGCGTGTGGAGCCTAGAGTCGGTGCGCTCCGAGAACGAAGTCTTGCCCTCGAAAGGCAAGTCTTGGATCGTATTTTGAACGTCAGGGGGAATCCCCGAAACGTGCAGCCAGGCACCACGACGCGTAACTACACCAGTTGCCATAGTGCGGGCTGCCGAATTGACTGTGTCCAGGGACGCCTGGAGGGCGGTTCGGGCGATGACTTTGCCCTCCGAAGCAATGGCTGCGAACTCCTGACGGTCCTCCGCTGGGAGCCTGTCCCTGAATTTCTCAACAGCCTGCCACGTATTGAAGGCATAGCGGCTCAACATGGCCTGCTGGTTAGCGATGCGGAGTTGTAGTGCCCCTGTGGCGTAAACCTTACGGCCCATCAAATCCAGCTGCTTAGGCTCTCTTGCCTTTGGAGATGGGCCAGGCTGGGGAAGCCTTTCCTTTTGGGCCGCGGCCTGCACGACCAAGGACCACAGTCGGCAGGCTCGGTGCCGGGTCTGCCAGAGCCTCGGCAGGGGATGACGACGAGGATGATTCCTGCATCGGTATCGGCCTGGTTGGTGCCAACTGCGGTGCCGACTGGGCGTCTTGTGCCGCGTGCAGGTCCGACTCCGGCACCGGGGCCTGTGCCGCTGGGTCAGGCTGAGGTGCCCCCTGCGGGGAGGCGGGAGGTCAAGACAGCGATGCCGAGGGTTGTGAACGGCGACCCGAAGCCTCCGACACCAGAGAAGGGGGCACTGGCCCCTGCCACTGATGGTAGGCCCAGGGAGTCCAAAAAGGCCACTGCGGATGCGGGGGCCAGGTTTGCTGTGAATGGTCCCGCCAGTGCCGGGACCGGGACCTGTGGGATGAGGACGCTCCCGAGGACCCTGAATGGATGGAAGTTGCGTCCGAATCTGACGAGTAGTCGGACTCCGGCCAGGGAGGAGCTGAGGAAGAGTGTGGGGCAAACCTAGCCGTGGACTCTGGCTTGCCCGCATGAGTACGGCGGGGACAGACGAGTTGTGGCACCGGGGGACCCATGCCCAATGCCAGGAGACTTGCCGTCAGATGCGGCGCCGTGGTGTCGATGCCCGGTGAGTGGTTGGCAGCATTTGTGGCACCGGGGTGCCCAGGCCCGGTGCCGGGAGAGTAGTCGCCGGCAGTTGCGGCACCGGGGTGCACAGGCCTGGTGCCGGGACCATTGCTGCTGGCTGTGGCACCGGGGTGCCTAGGCCCGGTGCCGGAAGAGTCATTACTGGCACGGTACCAGGGGACCCAGGCCCAGTACCGGAGATGGTGCTGTAGAAGCAGCTGATGGTTGGGGCACTGTCGAAGACCACCGGGTCGACGTCGGTGCTTGTGACGGCGCGGAGATGGACGTCGATTCCAGAAGGCCAGGTGCCGTGGAGGGGAGAGATGCCTGAGTGGACGCCACTCGGCTGTGGGAGTACGGCACCGGTGCAGCCAGACGAGGGGCTGGCAAGGAACTCAGCTGTGCTGAGGTTCGAGCGTGGTCCAAAGCTGAACAGGACTGGCGACATGGCGTCGAAAACGGTGTCGTGGTAGCGATCGGTACTGACCCCACATGGGATGGTCCCGACGCATGAGTCACCTTAGCATGCCGACCGGGGCCATGCGGAGACGGGGCCGTAGCCAACTCAGCCTCTGGCAACCTCGACCCTTCCGTCTCAACCGATGACGGAGGGGAAGTAGTGAGGCTAATAAGGTCCTGCGCCGCCTCGAACGTGTCCGGCGTGAACGGACGGTGAGAAGGCAGGTGTCCCGGACTATCGAGACCTCCTCACCGACTGTGGTGCACCGCAGGCGATGTGTGCACCGGTGAGCCGGCACCGCGGTACCTGACCGAGGTCGACTTCTTTGAAGGGGACCTGCCGCGGGGCTTCTTCACCCTCTTGGATGGTGGAGAGTGAGACCGGTGCCGGG
This sequence comes from Pelodiscus sinensis, assembly GCF_049634645.1. Classification (NCBI taxonomy): domain Eukaryota; kingdom Metazoa; phylum Chordata; order Testudines; family Trionychidae; genus Pelodiscus; species Pelodiscus sinensis. The sequence goes on along the minus strand of NW_027465936.1, from coordinate 118,975 downwards.
ATCTCGATGCGGACGCGCGGTGCCTGTGAGGAGCCTCATGGGTGGACGCCGGTGCGCTGCGCACCGTAGGCTGCTCCGGCGGCACCGGTTGTAGTGCTGTCTCCATGAGGAGAAGTTTTAGGCGGGAAACCCTTTCCCTCCTCGTGCGGGGCTTAAAAGACTTACAGATCTTGCAAGCAATTGCGAGATGGGCCTCACCGAGGCACTTACGGCAACTGTCGTGTGGGTCGCCTCTGGGCATAAACTTCCTGCAGTCAGTGCACGCCTTGAAGCCTTGCGGCCCTGGCATTCCTCACCCCCAAGGGGGGAGGGAGGAACAAAGAACCTAACTATCTAGCTAATAGAACTATTTACAGGTAAGTGATAGAACGGGAACCATCAACTAACTAAGAGAGATAGAGACGCTCCAGCGACCGTCACGGCGGTAAGAAGGAACTGAGGTGGGGCAGCACCGGCAGGGGTACTTATGCCCCGCCATGGTGGCGCCACTCCAGGGGGCGCCCTGCCGGCGCTACGGGTACCGCTAGGGAAAACGCTCCGGAAGACGCGGTGAGCACACCTACTTCGAATGGACATGAGCAACCACTCGAAGAACCACCCTACAAACACTCAGCGTCCGGCCTCGAGCAACCCCCACTGCCTGGGTGGCATCAGCACCACACACCGGAGCTTCGGCCCAGGGTGCTGGGCTCCGAGCCAGAGGGGTCCCCGTTGGGAGGCAGTCGCTCAGTGCCAGCCCCGCTGGGCTGCCCCCAGGCTGAAGGGCCCAGCAGCTGGCAGGGGGTGCCCATCCCCAGCTGTTGGCGCTTTCCGGCCCTTTCTAGGCTGGACTAACTTCCAGCCCGGCTGGCCCCTGGCCACTGTCCCTGCCCTGTGTCGCCCACCATTCTGGGCTCCCTTTCGCCTTCCTGGGAGGGCTGGGGAGCCCCCTTCCCCAGGCCTTGGAGCCAAGTGAACCAGGCTGCCCAGCTCCCTCCACTGCCCCCATGGCTCCCCGGCCAGCAGCCCCGGAGCTCTGCGGGGTGGGCTGGGCTGCACAGGGTCCAGCCCAGGGCCCGCTGGCTGCCACGGGTCACTCACAGGGCAGGCGACTGGCCCAGGCCGGGGAGGCTGGGCCAAGAAAGGGCCAACGAGCCCGTTACTCAGCCCTTGCGCAAGAGGACGGCTGAGCCCCAAGCCCCTTGTTCCTGCCTGCGCACGGGAGGGGCCGAGGCCAGGGGACACCAAGCCCCACGTGCTGCCCGCTCACAGCGCTGGCAGGACACGCTGAGGGAGGAGGCAGAGGCTTCCCTTGGGAACGGGCCCACCAGGACGGGGAGGTGGGAGCCAGGCAGGGGCAGCCTTTGGCGAGGGGCTGAGGGCAGCTGGGAGCAGCTGTTTGAGGCAGCTGGGAGCCCGCCCTGCCCCTGCCTGGCACGTCTCCCTGCTCAGCCGGGGATTAGCGCCCAGGTTGGGGACACAATTACACAGCGACTAATCACACTCAGGATATTAAACGTACCAACCCGCCGGGCTCTGCCAGGGCCAGGCCGCGGGAAGGTCACCCGGCTAACGAGCGTGTCCGCACCCACCACCGGTCACACACAGCCGGCCCTGCCCTATGCCTAGCGCCCCTTTGCCCCCCGGGCACCCCACGGCGCCTCAGCCCATCGCCCCGCACGAGGCCACGTCTCTGGGTGCTGGGGCCGAGCCCACGGGGATCCCTGCCCCGAGCCGCACACCACCGAGCACAGGGCCACAGCAAACGGCAGCAGCACCCCAGGGGCACCTGCACGTGCAGCCTGTCGGCCCCGGTGCCTGCAGACAGCCCCAAATTCTGCCCTCAACTCCGCCCCAGCTCGCGTGGCACGACGCCCAGCAGGCGAGCCCACCAAGGCCCGGCCCTCCCTCCCTGAGCACCAACGAGGGGGTTGCCAACGCATCCAGCGTGGAGCCGGGCAGGGCCCCTGGAGGCAGCCCCACCCCGGGGAACCCGGCAGAAAGGCTGGTTCTGAGCTGGATCTTGTGCCCAGGGTCCAAGGCACCAGCGCGGTCACTAGGGGGATGTGAGCACCCTTAGGGACCAGCCTCTCCCAGGCTGGGCCCACCTGGCAGCTGGGTCCTGGTGGCACTGCAGCAGCTGCACATAGTGGGCAGGGGAGCCCCTCTGGCTGGGCTGTCTGCAGAGGAGGGCAGGCTGAGCCCCAAGGGCAGGGGGGGCCGCAGGCAGCTCCCCCCCGCAGGCAAGGGAAACTCCTCTGGCTGGCTGAGGTCTGTGCGGCAGGCTGCTTGTAGGCCCCATTGGGCCCAGGGGCCCAGCAGAGGCCGGTGGCTCAGTATCGCTGTGCAGCTCCCGGGCAGCGCACAAGTGGGGGAGGCTGTGGAGGGCTCCTGCAGCCCAGCAGGGGGTGGAGCCGCCGTGAGCCCCAACAGCACAGGCTGGAGCATCCGCGTGAGTCGCAGGCAGCCCCTGTTCACAGCACGGGCCCCACCCCAGCCCCTCGGCCAGCCGACGGCCCAGCCAGCGCAGGGAGAGGGCTAGTCTGGCACAGAACGCAGGCCCTGGAGCACCACGGCCTGCCCAGCGGCAGGAGAGACAGGCCCAGGGCAGGACGGGGCCCACGCGTACCAGGCAGGGCTCAGCCCAGGGCAGGACGGGGCCCACGCGTGCCAGGCAGGGCTCAGCCCAGGGCAGGACGGGGCCCACGCGTACCAGGCAGGGCTCAGCCCAGGGCAGGATGGGGCCCACGCGTGCCAGGCAGGGCTCAGCCCAGGGCAGGACGGGGCCCACGCGTACCAGGCAGGGCTCAGCCCAGGGCAGGACGGGGCCCACGCGTACCAGGCAGGGCTCAGCCCAGGGCAGGACGGGGCCCATGCGTACCAGGCAGGGCTCAGCCCAGGGCAGGATGGGGCCCACGCGTACCAGGCAGGGCTCAGCCCAGGGCAGGACGGGGCCCACGCGTACCAGGCAGGGCTCAGCCCAGGGCAGGACAGGGCCCACGCGTGCCAGGCAGGGCTCAACCCAGCGGCAGGAGAGACAGGCCAGGGCAGGACAGGGCCCACGCGTGCCAGGCAGGGCTCAGCCCAGGGCAGGACGGGGCCCACGTGTACCAGGCAGGGCTCAGCCCAGGGCAGGACGGGGCCCATGCGTACCAGGCAGGGCTCAGCCCAGGGCAGGACGGGGCCCACGCGTACCAGGCAGGGCTCAGCCCAGGGCAGGACAGGGCCCACGCGTGCCAGGCAGGGCTCAACCCAGCGGCAGGAGAGACAGGCCAGGGCAGGACAGGGCCCACGCGTGCCAGGCAGGGCTCAGCCCAGGGCAGGACGGGGCCCACGTGTACCAGGCAGGGCTCAGCCCAGGGCAGGACGGGGCCCACGTGTACCAGGCAGGGCTCAGCCCAGGGCAGGACGGGGCCCACGTGTACCAGGCAGGGCTCAGCCCAGGGCAGGACGGGGCCCACGTGTACCAGGCAGGGCTCAGCCCAGGGCAGGACGGGGCCCACGTGTACCAGGCAGGGCTCAGCCCAGGGCAGGACAGGGCCCACGCGTGCCAGGCAGGGCTCAGCCCAGGGCAGGACAGGGCCCACGCGTGCCAGGCAGGGCTCAGCCCAGGGCAGGACGGGGCCCACACGTGCCAGGCAGGGCTCAGCCCAGCGGCAGGAGAGACAGGCCAGGGCAGGACGGGGCCCACGCGTAGCGGCAGGGCCAGACCCCACAAACCAGGAAAGCGGTGTCTGCACGCAGCCTTCCGGGCACCTCTGCTCCACAGCAGCTGCTGAGGGGAGCCCAGGCGGGGAGCAGCCTGCCCCTACTAAGGGGCCCAGGCAAGCCCTGGGCTAGTCACAGGAATCCAGCCCCGTCTGTGCAGCCAGTGGGCTCCCCCCCCCGGGCAGGAGTCTGGGCAAGGCAGCAGGGGGGGCGGCCAGACCCGACTGAGCTGTTCTAATCCCATGTAAATCCTGCTGCCGAGCGGCTGGGACAAGGTACATGGATTGAGGCTGCTTACCGCTCCCCTCGTGTCACCACGACGCAGCCCGTCCCTGGAGGGCAGCCCAGCCCCGCCCCGGCCCGCCCGTCAAGGTCACTGCGGCTCAGGCAGGCGGCAGGCAGGGCTTGTGCACCCCCCAGCAACTCCCACGCCCCAGGCAGGCTGGCTGGGTGCTGGGGGCCGAGCAGACACCCGTACCTGGCACCTGCTGCCGTTGCCAGAGCCCCAGGTCGGGGAAAGGCCCCTGCAGCCCCAGCCCCACTGCACACGCAGGCCTGGCAGAGCCCAACACCTCTTTATTCTTAAGCAGCTTCCCGCGGCTCCCGCCCCGCCCAGAGCAGCTCTCTCCAGCAGAGTCCGTCTCTGGGCGGAAGAAAAACAGAACGTCTCTTGCTTGGGGGGCCGCGCCGGGCTCCCTGCGCCCCACAGCACCGCCTGCCTGCAGGCCCGGAAAGCCGCCGGGCCACGCCCACGTGGAACAGCAGCGGCCCCGGCCCAGCCCTGCGATCAGCCGTGGCTCTCGCCCCCCGCGCTGGGCAGCTCGCCTGGCACTCGCGCCCCAGGAAAGGGATCTGAGGCCGGGAGGTGCGAGAGGCCCAGAAACTAGCCCTGGGGGGATGCCAGCGGGCAGAGGGGCAGCACCCGGCCCTCCTGGTGCACGCGCCAGCCAGCGAGCGGCCAGACTTGGGCCCAGCCACCGTCCAGCCCTTAATCCGCCAGCGTGATGACGTCGTAGTGGATTCCCTGCTGCAGCTGCTGGATCTGCTCAGCCGTTGCTTCGGCCGTGAACACGCCCTGGGCTTGGGCCATGGCCGCATCAGCCACTGCTGCAAGGGAAAAGCACCGTCAGGCCTCCTGTGCCCGGGTACCCTTACCACGCGCTCCCCACTGCTCTGCCAGGCCTGCCGGGGAGAGCAGAGAGCATGTGAACCCTGGGCTCGGGGCACCCCTGCCAGCAGAGGGGAGGCCATGGCCGGGCCCGGCTCCAGCCCAGAGGCACGGAGCATGGGGAGCGGGCACTCCTGGCACAGCCCCTCCACAGCCAGCAGACCAGGCTTGCTCTCCTGACGGGCGGGAAACCGCAGCCGCCCTGCCAAGCCGCTGGCCACGGCGGAGGTTGCTTTGTGCAGCCAGCGTGCGACCAAGTGGCCAGGAGATAGAACTGCTCTGCCAATGCCAGCCAGCAGGGGGCGCCCCAGGACTCCGCCCCTGGGCAGGCAGAGTAGGCATGGCCCAGCAGGGGGCGCCCCAGGACTCCGCCCCTGGGCAGGCAGAGGGGGCGTGGCCCAGCGCAGGAGCGCCCCAGGACTCCGCCCCTGGGCAGGCAGAGGGGGCGTGGCCCAGCAGGGGGCGCCCCAGGACTCCGCCCCTGGGCAGGCAGAGGGGGCGTGGCCCAGCAGGGGGTGCCCCAGGACTCCGCCCCTGGGCAGGCAGAGGGGGCGTGGCCCAGCGTACCTGTCACTGCTGAGTGCGCCGCAGCTTCCAGCTGAGCCTGGGTGACCAGGTGGTGCTCGGGGGAGACAGGCAGGTACTGGATCTGCGGGGAGCAGTGGGGGGGCTCAGTCTGGGCAGGCAGCACAGACCGGACTGGGGGGCACATGCTTGGCTGGCAGCCGGGCCCTCACAGGCCGGGCCACTAGCTCATGCAGGGCACTTACCCTGCGCACAGTCCCACACCCGCCCTCCCCTCCCCTCCCCTCCCCCAGCAGGGCCCGTTCTGCTCCCATTACCTGGGGCTCCTGCAGGAACTGGCTGCCCTGCTCGTACTGGATGTGGGTGATCTGGCCGTCCTGCACCTGCAACAGCCGCTAGAGTGAGCCGCTTGGCCAGCAACTACCCCTGCCCCTGCCCCTGCCCCTGCCCCGGCCCGGCTGCCCGCACAGGAGAGTAAGTTTGCTCTGCCACTGAAGGACGATGGGCTCCCCGGGGCGCAGCACGTGGGGGGAGGGCACAGCCGGTGTGGGGGAGATGGGGCCAGGGCGCACGGGGCCCGTACCCCAGAGCGGGGGAGGGGGGAGGCCTGATTCACTTCAGCCTGTGGGGAGACTGCAACCCAGGAGATGCACCTGTGACGGCCCCCAGCCCTGCACCCCACCCGCAGCCAGAGGGGACTCTCCAGATGTGGACACAGGAGCCAGGGCAGAGCCTCAGTCCTCCTGGGGGGAGGGGCCTTCACCCCCTTCCTCAGTCTAAAGCACCCCCCTCCCCTAGCCCAGCTCCCAGGCCCTGCCCCACAGTGGCCGTCCCCGCCTCCCCTCCTGTGTCTCTGCCTTCTGATCTGCCCAGCCTGGGACTGGGTGTCCGGGCCAATCCACAGGTGGGGGGATGAAACCCCACAGCCAGGAGAGGTGACAGCCAGCCCCCCCCGACGTCACAGGCCCGATCCAAGGGACCAGGGATCCCCGGCCGCCCCAGCTCCACCCTGGACCCCACGACCCAGGCAACAATCTGGCACCAGCCCGTGCCAGGCAGCGGGGCCCCTACCTGGATGTGATGCCCTTCTGGCACGACGACGTACTCGTGGGGGAGCAGGTGCTGCACGCCCTCCTGAGCAATGATGTACTGCACCTGCAGGGGCACAGAGACTGAGCCCCACCGCAGTGTCCCTGCAGGGACCGAGCCCCCCGCCCACAGCGCCCCCGCAAGCAGGGACCGAGCCCCCCGCCCACAGTGCCCCTACAGGGACCGGCCGCCCACAGCGCCCCTACAGGGACCGGCCGCCCACAGCGCCCCCGCAAGCAGGGACCGCCCCCCCCCGCCCACAGCGCCCCCGCAAGCAGGGACCGAGCCCCCCGCCCACAGTGCCCCTACAGGGACCGGCCGCCCACAGCGCCCCTACAGGGACCGAGCCCCCCGCCCACAGCGCCCCCGCAAGCAGGGACCGCCCCCCCCCCGCCCACAGCGCCCCTACAGGGACCGAGCCCCCCGCCCACAGCGCCCTCGCAAGCAGGGACCGCCCCCCCCCCCCCGCCCACAGCGCCCCTACAGGGACCGGCCGCCCACAGCGCCCCTACAGGGACCGAGCCCCCCGCCCACAGCGTCCCCGCAAGCAGGGACTGGCCCCCCCGCAGTGTCCCTACAGGGACCGAGCCCCCCGCCCACAGCGTCCCCGCAAGCAGGGACTGGCCCCCCCGCAGTGTCCCTACAGGGACAGAGCCCCCCCCCGCCCACAGCGTCCCCGCAAGCAGGGACCGAGCCGCCCCGCCCACAGCGTCCCTACAGGGACCAGGACCCGCCCCCGCAGGTTGAGCAAGATATCAGCCCCGAGAGGCTGAGCACGTGGTCTCCTCGCCCTGGGAGCCTGGCTCGCTCTGGGTCACCTCCGTGCCAAGATTCAGCTGGAGATTCCCGCTGGTTCCTTTCAGCCAGTCAAGCCCCACGGCCCTCCCCTGGCAGAGCCCCCAGCTCCCCGCACACCTGGTTATCGGCGGTCACCAAGTGCTGCACCGTCTGCCCGTCGGCCGTGGTGATCTCCTGGATGTAGGTGGCCTCGTCCTGCACGAGAGCCGAGCGCCACCCGTCAGCCCAGCCCCCAGCGGGGTAGGTGACGGGCGCAGGCCCTGCCTGCGGGGCGGGACTGGCAAAGGCGGTGCCAGACTCACCTGGCTTGTGATGCTCTGCTCCTGGGCCACAATGATGTGCTCCTGCCCCAGCGCCTGCTGCAGCCGATCCGGAGCCAGCACTGCCTGGCCGGTCTGCAAAGCCGCTGGGGGGGAGGGGAGAGCCCCCGTCAGCCCCTGAGTACGGGCAGGGTCACGCTGGCCTCACCGCCAGCCATGATCAGCCAGACCCAAGCATGCAAGCTGGGACCCGCCACTGACCATGAGGGGGCGCCGGGCACCGGGGCCAGCGTGGCAGCCAGAGGGGAGCCCCCCCAGCAACGCACCAGGCACCGGGCCAGCGCGGCAGCCAGAGGGGAGCCCCCCCAGCAACGCACCAGGCACAGGGCCAGCACGGCAGCCAGAGGGGAGCCCCCCGAGCAACGCACCAGGCACAGGGCCAGCACGGCAGCCAGAGGGGAGCCCCACCCTGCAGCTCCCCTAGGGAGCTCCTAGTCTCACCTGGCTAGGGATGTAATCGTGCTGTCGATTAACCGACAGGGAAAAGCTCCGAGGGTAACGCTACAGGGCTAGGCTACAGGCATTTCCCCCACCCCTGGCCAGTACATTTTTTAGCAGGCTGGCCAGCAGCCCGGCTCGCACCAGGTCCCACATCTACCCCACTGCGGCTCTGCATTTCAAGCGTATTAGGAGCTAGGCAGGCAGCCGGGCTGGGTTCTGGGAGCTCAGCCCCTCCCCCCGGACTACAGAAGAGCCGGCTAACCGCTAGGAGTTCACGAGGTTCACGGACGCGTCAATGAACTGCTATTGACCATCCCTACGCCCGGCCCGGCCCGGCCCGGCCAGCTCTCCAGCGGTGTGGCCTGGCAGCCCTGCCTGGTCTCTTACTCTGCAGCGTGGCCAGCGCTTCCTCCTCACTGTTCAGGACGATGGTCTGCTGGGCGGGGGCTGCCGGCGGCCCGGGCCGCTTCCCCTCGGAGCAGTGCAGCCGCTGCATGTGGAACTTGAGATGCCCGTTGCGGTTGAACCTGCCGGAGAGCGAGCGTGGAGTGGAGCTGGCTGCGGGGCCCCGGCTCCTCTTCCCTGCACAGGCCGGCTCCTCGGCGCTGCCAGGCAGCTGCAGGGGCTGGAGAGGAGGAGGGGCCGAGAGCAGGGCCCACGGTCCAGCCAGAGGAGCACGCCCAAGGCAGGCCCCGGCTGCTCTACCCACCTCTGCCCACAGACCTGGCAGGCGAAGGGCTTCTCGTTGGTGTGCGTCAGCATGTGCCTGCGCAGGTCCTTCTTGTTCTTGGAGGCAAAGCTGCAGTGCGAGCACTTGTGGGGCCGCAGGCTGGCGTGCTGGGCCATGTGACTCTGGGGACGGGGACAGCGCCATCAGCAGCGGCCAGCACCCGACGCCCACCCAGCCCTGGGCGCCCAGCCCACCTACCCGGACCTCCAGCCACACGGCGGCCGTGAAGGGGCAGTCGGGACACTTGAAGGTGCTGGGTCCCACATGGGCCCTCTTGTGACTCTCCATCTCCGCTCTCCCGGTGAACATGGCTGTGCAAATCTTGCAGGAGAATTTCTTGGTCGTGGAAATCTTGCACGACAGCTTCTTGGCTGTGGAAATCTTGCAGGGCAGCTTCTTGGCCCCCCCCTGCAGCGGGGCCCACTTGCCCTTTGGGGACGGGCTCTCCGGCTCGTCGGGGGCAGGTGAGAAGGCAGAGCTCCTCCGGAGCTGCCTGGCCAGGCACTGCAGCACGGGCCACTTGCTGGCGGAGCCCGGGGCCTCCTGGCCCGGCCCTGGGGAGACGGCAGAGTCCCCGCTGAGCTGCTGGGAGAGAAGAGCCTGAGGATCACGTTGCCTGAAGCCCCCGCCAGGCCCGGGACCAGGCCTCTTACCTCCACCCGATGCAGCTGGCTCCCGGGGAAGCTGGCTGACACGATGTAGTGAGCGCTGTGCTCCTTCAGCGCGTCCGTCACCACGGCCTCGCTCACCACCACCGTGTGGGTGGCCTCTGTGGGGCGCTCCTCCTCGCTGCGGGGGCAAGCACAGGGTCAGGGGGGTCCCCTCCCCACGGGGCTCCGCCGGGGCGGGGGGATGGGCCGTCTCGCACTCGGAACTGGAGCAGACCGAGGACCAGGGCAGGGGCAGCTGCTTTGACACCTCCCAGCAGAGCTGGCACGGACGTGTACCAACGCTCCCCTTGGGACCCACGGCGTGAGGCGCACCGAGACGGAGGGGTGTGTAACACACCCTCAGCCTGGTGGGGCGGGGCCCCGGGAGGAGAGCTCCGGGCTGGGGCAGGGGGTCGGCGCGTGCGGGGGGTGCTCCGGGCTGGGGCAGAGGGTCGGCGCGTGCGGGGGGCGCTCCGGGCTGGGGCAGGGGGTCGGCGCGTGCGGGGGGCGGGGGGCGCTCCGGGCTGGGGCAGAGGGTCGGCGCGTGCGGGGGGCGCTCTGGGCTGGGACGGGGGGTCGGCGTGTGCAGGGGGCGGGGGGCGCTCCGGGCTGGGACGGGGGGTCGGCGCATGCGGGAGCTCCAGGCTGGGCACAAGGGGCTCCGGGCTCCCCCCCGCTCTCCCTGCCCCGGGGCGCGGGCCGGCGGGGAGAAAGGCCTCTCCCCTGGCCGGGCGGGGCCGAGCGCGTAGCGACCTGTAGAGCGCCTGCGGGGCCTGGAGCTCCTCGCCGGCGGGTGCCATGACGCCGTACTCCACCGCGCCCCCGAAGGGGAGGGGGATCTGCTGCAGCTCCGAGCTCGCCAGGCCCGCCTCCTCATAGGCCTCCTGCACCAGGGCCTCGTGCTCAGCCACGTGCAGCGTCACCACCTTCTGCTGCGGCCCAGGAGACTCCAGCTCCGGCGCCTCCTGCTGGGCCTGTGCCACCCCGGAGCCGTCCGCCTTCACCACGGCCACCTGCACGGCAACAGCCAGCAGGGTCAGCCGGAGCCGGAGCCGGGCCTGGGCCCTCCTCGCAGCCGGGCGGGGGCTCGCGACCTCACCTGCAGGGAGCCTGCAGCCAGCTCCCGCTGGGCGCTCATGTTCAGCAGCAGATCCAGTGCCGTCTGCGTGGCCAGCTCTGCCGAGCCCTCCACGCCTGGGGAGGCAGAGAGAGCAGGTGAGAGGCGCCGGCCGGCCCAGGCAGGCCCCTCCCCCTCCCACGGGAGCTCACCTTGCTCGTAAATGATGGTGGCCTCCCCCAGGGACTCCTGGGAAAGGATGGGGGCCTCCCCCGGCGGGAGGGGCTGCACCGTGTGGTAGGTCACCGGGCCAGGCGGAACCTGGATGGGAGAAGAGGCGATGGAGAGCCCGTCCGAGCCGGCCAGGGTGGAGGCGGGGGGGCAGCCCAGGACCCCGGTGCTCACCGGCGCGCTGGCGGCAGGGTCGCTGGGAGGCTGCGCCTGGCCGTGCTGCTGCTTCAGCTCCTCGATCTGCTGCAGGGTGAAGAAGGGCCGGCGCCGGCAGGGGGGCTCCTCGGGGTGCCGCTGCGCCCACTCCTCGAAGGACTCGGCGTGGCGGCACTGCACGTGCAGGCGCAGGTTCTTCTTGTGCTTGGTGGTGAAGTGACAGTACTCGCAGGCAAAGGGCTTGCCCCCTGCGGCAGAGAGGGCAGCGCTCAGCCCCAGCGGTGCGTGTGGGGGGGGGGCTGGCACGAGGCCGAGGTGGGGGGCTCACCTGTGTGTTTGACAGCCACGTGCGACACCAGGAAGTCCTCCCGGAAGGTGGCATATTTGCAGAAGCTGCATTTGTAGGGCTTGTCGTTCACGTGGGACAGCTGGTGGTTCAGCAGGACCTTTTTGTCCTCGCAGGCGTAGTCGCAGAACTCGCACTTGAACCTGCCAGGCCGGGAGAGGGCCCGCTCGTTACTGGGCCCGGAGCCCCCCGCCCTGGGCCGGCCCGGAGCCCCCCCGCCCTGGGCCGGCCCGGAGCCCCCCCGCCCTGGGCCGGCCCGGCGCCCTGCCCTACCTGCGGTTAGCAATGGCCTGGATGTGCGTCAGCAGGTGCATCTTGAAGGTGTAGCGCTTCTTGAAGGACTTCCCACACTGCAAGAGAACAGAGCGGCCCTCACTGCCCAGCCTGCCCCGCCCCAGACTGCAGCCAGCCCCGCCCCCAGCCCCGCCCCACCTTGTCACACATGTGCGGCTTCTCGGTGCTGTGAGTTTTCATGTGCTGGGTCAGCCTCTTCTGCATGGGGTAGACTCTGCTGCACACCGGGCAGGGGAAGGAGCTCAGCTTTGGGGGCTGCAGAGAGAGGACGCAGGGATGAGCGAGCCCCTCGGCCCCCACCCAGCCAGATCTGGGCTCAGTCCCCCTCAGCCAGGCAGCGGGAGCAGAGAGAGGCTGGGGCGCCTGCCCTGGGACTAACACAGCAGCCACTCACCGGCTCGGCTCTCTTCTTCCTGCGAGAGAGAGAGGAAAACCACACTGGTCAGACAGCCCCTCAGCCCGAGGCCCCGCCCGCCCACGGGAAGCCCTGGCTGGCAGGGGAACCGAGGCATTTGCCGCCTTCGGCCTCGCGGCTGCCTGGCTCAGCACGTGGGGCCGCGGGGAGCTGGGGGCGGGAATGCGGGCGGTCCCACGGCCCCCTCACCGGTCCCGGCTGTGCACAGTGGAGTGGCGGAGGACGTCCTTCTTGTACACACTGGTGTAGTCACACTCCTCGCACTTGTATGGCTTGCTGCCCACGTGGTTGAACATGTGTTCCTGTGAGAGGCAGAGAGCAGGCCGTGAGCGAGAGCCAGCTCTGCCTCGGGGGGCCGGGCGGGGGGCGGGCTCACTTTAAGGGAGGACCAGCGGCGGGAGCGGTAGCTGCACTGGAGGCACTTGAAGAGCTGAGGGTCGTTGGCCTCGTGGGAGTTCACGTGAAAGCGCAGGTCGTCATGCGTGAGGAAGCGTGAGCCGCAGATGCGACACAGGTAGGGCCTCAGCAGGGGCTTGGGGGACTTGTAGTAGTACCTGCAAGAGCAGAGCGGAGCTCAGCGCTGAGACGGCTACAGGGCAGCCCGCCTGCCCGCGGCACTGCCACCCACCTGGCTCACCACCCCGCCCGCCTGGGGCGCCGCCCCCCTCACCTGCGCCCAATGTACTTGCGGTACTTCTTGCCCAGGAAGCGGCGGGAGGGCCGGCCACGCCTGCGGGGCGCAGCGTCAGCCTCCTCGGGGCCCGTGTTGGAGGAAGGGTCCTTGTTCTCCGAGTCCGACTGGCTGATGCCGGGCTCTGCCAGGCTGGCACTGGCCCCGTTCTCCAGGCTGGAAGAGCTGGCTGCCTCGGAGCTCTGCAGCTCGCTGCTCAGAGCGCTCTGGGACGTGACCACGGGCTCCTCCTCGCCACCTGCCCGACAGCGGCTCGAGTGAGGCTCCTGGTGCGAGCACACCGGGGGGGCCCGCACCCCGTCTGGGACCCACTGAAAGCTTTAGGTGCACCCACGCCTGCGCGCTGCCCGCAGGACCACACGGGGCGGGGAGACCTGGCTCGGGGCGGGGAGTTACATGCTTGCTGCTGGGAGACGCCCACAGGCCCGGCCCACGGACCGCGAGGGGGGCGGCCAGCCACGTGAATGGCAGCACGTCCACAAGCACCCCGCAGCGGGGCCAGGCCGGCGGGGCCAGCGCCTGCTCACGAGACAAACTCCATCTGGGGCTGTCGCACGAGGAGGCAGGGGCCTGGGCCTTCGCTCCAGCTCGTCACTTCTGAAGCAGCTTTGCTATGAACTGAGCCTGAAAGGAGCCAACCTGCCCCAGGACGAGCTCCAGAGACTTGTGAGCCAGCTGCTGGTGCCACCTCTGCTCCCAGCCTGCCCCAGGGCCCGGGGTGTGCAACGGGCGCTTTAACCATCGCACTCCCAACCTTCTCTTTGGTAAGAAACCTCTCCATGTTCGATGCCAAAACACAGGCCCAGTGGGCTCCTTTGGGTAAGATCCCAGCTATAAATTGCCCTGGGGCTGGTCCTTTGGGACTGGAAGAACCTGTTCGGAGTTGGTGGGATTGGTTTTATAACCTCTCCCCCGTGTGAAGTGGGGCTGGGGGGGCACAGGGAGCACTGGGGTGTGTGAGGGGAGGTGGGGGATGGGTTATAACCTCTCCCCTGTGTGAGGGGGGCTGGGGGGGCACAGGGAGCACTGGGGTGTCTGAGGGGAGGTGGGGGATGGGTTAGAACCTCTCCCCTGTGTGAGGGGGACTGGGGGGGCACAGGGAGCACTGGGGTGCGTGAGGGGAGGTGGGGGATGGGTTATAACCTCTCCCCTGTGTGAGGGGGGTTTGTGGGGGCACAGGGAGCACTGGGGTGTCTGAGGGGAGGTGAGGGATGGGTTAGAACCTCTCCCCTGTGTAAGGGGCGCCAGGTGGGGCACAGGGAGCACTGGGGTGCCTGAGGGGAGGTGGGGGATGGGTTATAACCTCTCCCCTGTGTGAGAGGGGCTGGGGGGCACAGGGAGCACTGGGGTGTCTGAGGGGAGGTGGGGGATGGGTTATAACCTCTCCCCTGTGTAAGGGGGGCTGGGGGGCACAGGGAGCACTGGGGTGTGAGGGGAGGTGGGGGAGGGGTTATAACCTCTCCCCTGTGTGAGGGGAGAACAGGGGGGGGGCACAGGGCGCTGGAGTGTCGAGGGGATTTGCTGGGGAGGCTCGTTGCTGACCGGGGTGGCAGCGGATGCGCTCGGCGCAGCTGGTTGGTGCCGTACAGAGGAGGCCCCCCTCCTCCCCTCCCCTCCCCCCGGCTTGGGCTGTCAGTAGCCCTGGTTCTGAGCAATTCGCTCTGACCTGACCCCCCAGCTGTGCCCCAGCCCCCTGCCGTGGGAGCAGGCCAGCCAGGCCCCCCGCTCCGCTCCAAGTCCTACCCTCAGGCTGCGGCAGGGCCTCCAGGCGAGGGAACTTGCGTGGCCTCCCTGGGCGCCGGCGTGGCCTCTCCTCGCTCGACGTGGGGACAATGCGGCTGTACTTGGGCTGCCGCCCACGAGGCTCGTCCTCAGCTGGGTTATAGTCACTGTCCTCTGTGGGGCAACGGGCCAAGGCGTCAGACACAGGCCCTGGCAGCAGGGGCCAGAGGGGAGAAGGGGCCGTACCTTCAGGGTCATCAATGGCTCCAGCATCCATGATATCATCCTCCTCTTCCTCCTCCGGCCCATCTTCCTGCGGGAGCTTTGGCGAGGGAGCCCCCTTGCGCGGCCCCTTCTTCAAGGCCAGAGCAGCAGCCACTGGCAGAGCAAACAGCGTGAGAAGCGCTGGGGAAGCTCGGCTGGGGCACCACAAGCAGGCACCCGCCCGGGGCAGCTGTGCAGAGCCGCCCTGGAGCGGTCAGCACAAGGCGGTTACAGAGCTGGGCACGGGCCTGGCCCTTGGGGTGGGCAGAGCCGTCTGTCTGAGGGGTGCACAGGGCAGGAGCGGGGCACCCTGCACGTAGGCTGCATCTGGCCGTGGCTTGCCTTGACTAGGCCCTCACAGCTGGGGCTCCTGCCTTCTGCAGAAGGGTTTGCTGGCACTGGAGCTCCAGCCAAGTGGGGGTGCCAAGGCTTGCACCCCACCTCCTGACCAGATTCCACCCCCATCCCGCTCCTACACCCCACCCAGACCCTGTACCCCTACACCCCATCCCACTCCTACACCCCACCCAGACCCTGTACCCCTACACCCCATCCCGCTCCTACACCCCACCCAGACCCTGTACCCCTACACCCCTATCCCGCTCCTACACCCCACCCAGACCCTGTACCCCTACACCCCATCCCACTCCTACACCCCACCCAGACCCTGTACCCCTACACCCCATCCCGCTCCTACACCCCACCCAGACCCTGTACCCCTACACCCCATCCCGCTCCTACACCCCACCCAGACCCTGTACCCCTACACCCCATCCCGCTCCTACACCCCACCCAGACCCTGTACCCCTACACCCCATCCCGCTCCTACACCCCACCCAGACCCTGTACCCCTACACCCCATCCCGCTCCTACACCCCACCCAGACCCTGTACCCCTACACCCCATCCCGCTCCTACACCCCACCCAGACCCTGTACCCCTACACCCCATCCCGCTCCTACACCCCACCCAGACCCTGTACCCCTACACCCCATCCCGCTCCCTGGCAGCCCCCCCCCCACTGAACCGCTCATTTTTGGCCCCTCCCTAGAGCCTAGGGGGCTCCAGAAGACTTCATCTGGCCGGGGGGAGGAGGGGGACTTGAGCCTTGGCAGTTCCTGCTCCCTGCTGGGGCTGGAGCGTGAGGGGAACCCTGGTGCCGTGAGCTGCATGAGTGAGGTGAGCGGCTCCTTTTCCCGCTCAGCGGTGGGGGGGGCTACGGCCAGGAGGATTTTTTTTTGCCTCTCATTGGTCTGTGGCCAGCGACTGAGTTTTCGGTGGGCCAGTGGCCCCCACCCCGGTGGGAGGAGCACTGTCGGTACAAGAGAACTGGAGTGCAGCACGGCTCAGCGCACGGTCTGGTGTGCCTTGTGAGTGGGGGACCCCAGCCCGGCCTCTCCGCAGCGCCCCCCCAGAACTCGGGTGTAATCGTGTAGTCGAACCGGTTAGCCAGTCAGCAAAGCTTACAGGTTAGTGCTCTCGGCTACATCCAGTCCCCCCCCCGCCAGTACAGTTTTTAGCAGGCTGGCCAGCAGCCCAGGTCAGTCCCGGCTCGCACCTGGTCCAGAACCCCCACTGCATCTCTGCATTTAAAACGTATAAGGAGCCCGGCCGGCAGCCCGGCTCAGTTCCAGCTCTCGCCGGGCCTGGGCGCTCAGACCCCGGGAGACAGGGGCTGTCAGAGGCGGCAGCGCAGGGCAACAGGCAGCAGGTTTTGAAACTGGCTCCTCTCATGGACCAGCTCCCGCCTGGCACCCCACGCTGCCTCTGGTACAGCGGCTGCCACCCCCGCCACGGGGACTATAGTCTAGTGACCAGTGGTCCCCAACCTTTCGGGGCTGCCACGCGCCCAGAGCCGGTGCTGTCCATGCGCCGCGCTCCCGGGGGGGGGGGGCTGGCCCAGATCATTCCGCGGGCAGACAAATGCCCCAGTGGGTGCCATGGCGCCCGCGGGCACCGCGTCGGGGACCACTGGGCTAGTCGACTAACCGGGAAGCATTCCTGAGGTTGCTCCACTAGTCAGTGAACCGCTATTGAACCTCCCTGCCCAGAACACCCTGTGTATGGCCTCTGCAGCCACCCCTCAACGTCTCTCTGAGGGACAATCCTGGTTTCCTTTCACTCTCTCCTCACGTCCATCGCCCCCTCTGTTTCCAATTCCAATGCTTCTTTTTGAGACCAAAGCCCTTTGGCTCCCTGAGCACCCAAGGTGGGGCCGCATGGCAGGGTTACACGGTGGCACTGGAAGACGTTTCTCCTCACATTGGCACTTTGGGTCTTCACTGCACTCGCAGGGGATGTTTTCAGAGAACTACCCACAAGGACTCCAGATCTCTCGAGCGCCTACAGCTAATTTAGACCCCAGCATTTTGCAGTATAACAGGGTTGTTAAGTGACGGTTAATCAGCTAATCGAGCAGTCGATGGAATTTCCATCAACTACTTGATTAGTCGATGGGAGGGCGGGGGGGGGGGGAGGGGGGACGACTGCCCCTGCGGCTCTGCATTTTAAATGTAGGAAGAGATGCCGGGCTCTAATCACATTTAGAATACAGCGCCGCAGTGGGGTTAGCTCACAGGGGCGGCTCATGCCAGCTCCTGGACTGCTGCGGCTTTGCCTCCCCTGCCCCGCCCCCCATGGTGATGGTGTTTGGGGGAGCCGGCTTCCCTCAGCACCGGCTCCTGCTTCTCCAGTTGCTCCGTCTGATACAGAGGCAGCGGGGGGTGGGGTGGGGAGAAGAGAACTCACTCGACTAATTAGTAGACTAATGTTTACATCCCTAATGTAGAACAGGGATCATGCTTTCCTATGCTCAGCACTTTGCCTCTACCACCACCAACTGTTCACTTTGCTTAACAGTCTGAGGGGAGGGACACGGAAGAATTCTCAGAGACTGATGATGCGGGATTTCTCCTGGCAAGGCTGTGTTGACTCTTCCCCAACAAATGGTGCCTAACTAAACGTCTGGCAATCCTCCAGCTGTAACCTGTCTGCCAGGCAGGGAACTTCGGCTCCCTGTTCTGTGATTGCCAGGGCTGCCTTTGGGCTGGTTTTGGGTTTGTTTTTAATGGTGTTACATTCACTGCTCTCCAAATCAAAAGCTTTGGACAGGGTGTTTCGATTTTCATTCTGTCAGCTGCGGACAGCTGAATATTTCTAGTCATTTTATATTCAGGGTCAAATTCTCCCCTGCCAGAGAATTCTGAATTAAGGGTGGAACAATTTAGCCTCAGTAAATGCATTGCAGAAAAACAAGTTCTGGCCACACTTCCACTGGGGAAGCCTAATTCCCTCCCATTGCGAGAGAGCCATTCTAAGCCACCTCCCTGGAAGCAGTGGGGCCCCCACCCGGCCCATTAACCACCTTGCTCCCCCCAGAACAGAAACTCCTCCCACCCTGGCACCCCACCCTGGCAGATAAGCCTCCCAAGAGGCAGCATCCCTACCTGGCTGGAAGTGCCGCTCCCTCATGTGATTGATGAGAGTTTTCTTGGAGATGCTCTTGTACTGGCACATCTTGCACCTGAACTGCTGCACCACCACCACCTCCATCATCTCTTCCAAGCTCTCCAGGTCCGGCTGGTCGGGCTCCTCCCCAGCATCTACCTCTCTGGCCTGCTCCGGCCGCGTGGGCAGCTCCAGCAGGTCCGACTGCTCCGATGGGTCTGAAGGGCCAGGCTGGTCTAGGCATGTGGAGGTGGGTCCATCGGCTATGGCTTCTATTGCCAAACTGTTGGCCAGAGCAGACGTGGCCATCTGGGACACCATGGGGGCACCTAGAGCACCAGCAAGAGCTCACCAAGGGAACGGAACGAACACACACACACGCACACGCACGCACACGCACGCACTCCCCCAGAGCCAGTGCCCCTTAGCGCACCCCCCCACTCCCCCAGAGCCAGTGCCCCCCAGCACAGCCCCACAGGCAACACCCCCACCCTAGCTACAGTGCCCCCTGCTGGGAGACTGGGACTAGAGCAGTCAAGAAGCCCTGCACAGCCAGTGGATGGAAATGGAAGAGAGCCCAGAGGCAGAGGACGGCACTGACCGACCCAGAAGCATTCGTTTACCATCATCAGGCCCCTGCAGAATGAGATACCGGGTCGTCTGGGCACCGCTATCCTCCGCGCTCGTCACTGCGATGCAGCCTAGGAGGAGAATGGAGAAGAGGGTGAAGGGGCAGATGAACTACCAAGAGCAGGCATTCGTTCAGGGAGTCAGGGTGGGGCGGGGGGAGAAAGGAAAGCTAGCTGGAGGCTGCACGGGTGCTCACGCGGTGAGCTCAGGACGGAGGGAGGATCCCGGCAAGCCCTTTCCCAGCTAGAGGGAAGGCAGGGAACAGCAGGCACTGCTTCCAGTGGTCAGGGCAAGCTGGGGGCAGTCTTCCACTAAACGGCGTTTCCTTTTTTGGACCAAGTCACTTAGCTACAGCAGCGGCCCCTTGCCCGGCCCTGGGCACACGTGCCTGGGACTCCGGGGCACTCACTCTGGATGATGTCCGGCCCAATCGTGGATTCGATGATTTTGTCTATGGCCGAGCCCAGGTCTGAGGAGGTGGATGCAGTGCAGTCCGACACCACTGTGGCCCCATCGGTGATGACGCTGGAGTGAACCAGCACCTGTGGGGACTCCGATACCATAACGGACTGGCTCACGGTGGAGACGCTGGAGACCAGGGTAGACTGGGCGATAGAGGAAGAGTCTGGCAGGTAGATCCTCTGAATGGCATCTGTGCTAGAGCTGCTCTCCGACACTTCCTCCTGGGGGACAGACAGGTCGGGGAGCACAGCTCAGAGGCCTCTAGCAAGCCTCCTCAAGAGCCAGTCAGCACCCTGCCTCGCAAGGGGGCGCCTGCCCAGAAGACAGGCCTGCAGGGCCCTACAAGAGGGTGACAAGCAATAGCTTTTCTGGCTTCTGCTGATGACCCTGCAGCCCTGTGGTGTAGCTGAGACACACCCTCAGACACAAGCTGCAGGTAGGCAGAGCTCTTCCCCTGGGTGTGGGACAGACCTGACGTGTATCTCAGTACTGTTACTGTAGACAGAGCAGGCCCATGGTCACCCTGCCCTCTGGTGTGTAGGGCTGGCTCCCACTTAGCCGGGGCAGTGGGTCAGAGAGCCTACTCCCTGAAGGAGATGATCCGTGTTCTCAGTCTGACAATGTAATCCGACAGCCACCACGTCACTTCCATCCCCAAAGGGTCTCCAGACCTCCTCCCTACCAGAGAGCCCCCGCTGCTGTCGGAGCTCTGCCCCACGCCAGAGTCGTCCGCTTCGGAGAGGATGGGCACGAAAGCAGCATCGCTGCTGTCGGCAGACATGGCCTCAGAGGTCTCCACGCCAAGCCCGCTCTCCGAGGGCTCTTCCTGGGCCAGAGGAGGGGCCGCATCGCTGCTGCTCTCCACTTCGTTCTCCTCCATCTCCATGCTCAATCTGCCTGGGTCCCTCAAGTGAGACCTAGGCAAGAGGAAGCGCTGCAGTCAGTCCTGCTGTGCGCTCAGGGCACACCATCCCGCCCGCCAGGGAGGAGTGACAGGGTAACTGGCATACAAGAGAAGTGTAAACGAGGGGTCTTAACATGCATTTATTAGGCAAGCGTGTAACCGCTGACATTTTCAGATACAGAGGCAGCGGTGTGGGGGTCGGGGGAGGCTGCTCCCCTGGTGCCGCTGCCTCTGATATAGAGGCAGCTGGGCCAGAGGAGAGGGGGGAAGAGGGGCTGCGTGTAACCGTGCATGTTAACCGGTTAACCTTGGACACGTGCACATCCCCAGCATTAAACACAACATACGCATCCCGATGCACGCAGCAGGGCTTCAGTCCTTAGGGAAAGGAGGCATCAGAGCACAGTGAGCTTTAGGCCCAGGTCTGCGCTACACTTTAGCGTCTGATGAAGACACTTTATGCCAATGGGCGAGAGCTCCCGTCAGCTTAATAAGTTCCCCTCTGCAAGCGACAGTAACTATGGGGGCGGGAGAAGCGCTCTGGCAGACACAGGGCTGTGCACATTGGGGTTAAGAGATGTATAAATACGTCACTAAGGGGGTGGATTTTTCGCACCCCGCAGTGGCACAGTTGATGTACACACTTGTGGACACTGAAATGATATAAACATGACAACACACACTAATTTAGCAGGCTGCAGGCTTTATGAAATGCTCTGATGGACACAGGGTGGGCACCACAGCAGTACTCTGTTGGCACTCGCTCCAGAGGAACGAAACATACCCGTGCAGCAATTTCCCAGGACTTATTACAGCCTGACACGTCTCCTACTCTTGTTCTTGAAGGCAAACAGCAAATGCCAAACTTTCATCCTAGCCAAGGGGAGACAAACCAATAAATACCAAACCTCATATGAGCATTGGGTGGCAGCCCAACCAGCCCTCACCTGAGCAGGAAGGGCTGAGGTAGAGCTCTGGTCAGGGCTGTCAAATCCCCCCAGGGTAAGGAATGAAAAATCTATTCAGGGATCCTCAACCAAAGTGTCTTCAGGAAGGTCACATGATGCTGATCACTGAACTCATGGGTAGATTAACAGTACAGCAAACACCCCCACTTTGCCCATATTTGGAGACTCCTCCGAGCATCACAAACACTCCTCCCCCTCCACTAATAATTTAACTTTATAACACATCACCACCAAGTGGGAAAGGATAATTATTGCGATTTTACAGAGAAATACACCACAGGAGAGAAAAGTGAAGTGACTTGGGATTCCTCATATGCAGCAAGTTTAAAATGACTAAAGGAAATATTTCTTCACACGATCCACAGCTGAACTGTGGAACTCCTTGCCAGAGGATGTTGTGAAGGCCAAATGTATAACTGGTTTAAAAAAATCCAGCTAAGATTCTGGAGGTTAGGTCCATCAATGGCTACTAGCCAGGATGGGCAGGGACAGTGCTCCTGGAGGCTGGAGCTGGGTAACAGGGGAGGGATTGCTTATCATAGAATTCTAGAACTGGAAGGGATCTCGAGAGGTCGAGTCCAGTCCCTGCCCTCACAGCAGGACCAAGCGCTACTCAACTTTGGAAGCCCTGGGGGCCCAACGATACTCACAACATATGCCGAGGGCTGCAATTTAAGTATGGTTGCATATACACACAGATATATGCAAATATATGCAAATAGCTTATTTCACCGTGATGGGCATGAACACAACATTTAAGGCAAGACTACACCACATGCAGGCCCCATTTAAGTCTGTTCTGCTATTAATAAAATGCGACATTGGCCCGATTTCCATCCATGTGTCAGCATCTGTAACGAGCAGCGACAGCCCAGGGATTTAACTAACTGCATCCCAACAGCGGGCCCTTATAGTGACTCGTTTCCGCTTCCGCCCTGGGCTAGACCCGCCCGGGCCAGCGTCCTTCTGACCTGCTCTGCAACCGCCCCGGGTGGAGACTCCACAGCCCCCCCACGTGTCCCCTCCCAGGGTGGAGACTCCACAGCCCCCCCACATGTACCCCCCCAGGGTGGAGACTCCACAGCCCCCCGCCCACGTGTCACCCCCCCCCGGTGGAGACTCCACAGCCCCCCGCCCACGTGTCACCCCCCCCGGGGTGGAGACTCCACAGCCCCCCCACGTGTCCCCCCCCAGGGTGGAGACTCCACAGCCCCCCCACATGTCCCCCCCAGGGTGGAGACTCCACAGCCCCCCCCACGTGTCCCCCCCCAGGGTGGAGACTCCACAGCCCCCCCACGTGTCACCTCCCCCGGGGTGGAGACTCCACAGCCCCCCCCCACGTGTCCCCCCCCGGGTGGAGACTCCACAGCCCCCCCCCACGTGTCCTCCCCCCAGGGTGGAGACTCCACAGCCCCCCCCACGTGTCCCCCCCCCGGGTGGAGACTCCACAGCCCCCCCCCACGTGTCACCCCCCCCGAGTGGAGACTCCACAGCCCCCCCCACGTGTCGCCCCCCCCGTTGTGGAGACTCCACAGGCCCCCCCCACGTGTCGCCCCCCCGGGTGGAGACTCCACAGCCCCCCCCCACGTGTCACCCCCCCGGGTGGAGACTCCACAGCCCCCCCCCACGTGTCACCCCCCCGTTGTGGAGACTCCACAGGCCCCCCCCCACGTGTCACCCCCCCGGGTGGAGACTCCACAGCCCCCCCACGTGTCACCCCCCCAGGGTGGAGACTCCACAGCCCCCCCCACGTGTCCCCCCCCCAGGGTGGAGACTCCACAGCCCCCCCCACGTGTCCCCCCCCCCAGGGTGGAGACTCCACAGCCCCCCCCCCCCACGTGTCACCCCCCCGGGGTGGAGACTCCACAGCCCCCCCCCACGTGTCCCCTCCCAGGGTGGAGACTCCACAGCCCCCCCCACGTATCACCCCCCCCCCGTTGTGGAGACTCCACAGCCCCCCCCCCACGTGTCACCCCCCCAGGGTGGAGACTCCACAGCCCCCCCCACGTGTCCCCCCCCCAGGGTGGAGACTCCACAGCCCCCCCCCCCACGTGTCCCCCCCCCAGGGTGGAGACTCCACAGCCCCCCCCCCCACGTGTCACCCCCCCGGGGTGGAGACTCCACAGCCCCCCCCCACGTGTCCCCTCCCAGGGTGGAGACTCCACAGCCCCCCCCACGTATCACCCCCCCCCGTTGTGGAGACTCCACAGCCCCCCCCCACGTGTCACCCCCCCAGGGTGGAGACTCCACAGCCCCCCCCACGTGTCCCCCCCCCAGGGTGGAGACTCCACAGCCCCCCCACGTGTCCCCCCCCCAGGGTGGAGACTCCACAGCCCCCCCCCCCACGTGTCACCCCCCCGGGGTGGAGACTCCACAGCCCCCCCCCACGTGTCCCCTCCCAGGGTGGAGACTCCACAGCCCCCCCCACGTATCACCCCCCCCCCGTTGTGGAGACTCCACAGCCCCCCCCCACGTGTCCCCCCCCAGGGTGGAGACTCCACAGCCCCCCCACGTGTCGCCCCCCCGCGGCCAGGCCGGCCCCGCCCCCCCGGCAGCGCGCGGCGGGCCCGCTCCCCAGGGCCCTGCGGCCGGGGCTGCCCCTGGCGCTGCCTGCGCCCCCGCTCGGGCCGGCGCCATCTTGGTGCGGGGTCCGGGCGGCCGGGCGGCGCCGGCGCGGAGGCGGAATCCGGGGCCGCGGGGCCCGCGCGCCGCCCGCTCACCGCGCCTGGGCCCGTCCCTCGGAGCGTCCCGCCGCGGCGGCCCGGGCCCGGCATCCCCTCGGCCGCCATCCCCGCGGAGGGATCCCGCCGGCGGGACCCCGGCCGGACTACTTACCGCGCCGCGCCCGCTCCTGCCCCCCCGGATCGGGGCGACCCATGGACCCGGCCGCGGCCCGTCTCGCGTCCCCGGGGCGCCGGGCCCCCGCGCCGGCAGCGCGCCTCCGCCGGGACTATATTTCCCCGCGGAAGCACCAGAGGCGCCATCGGCGAGGCCGCACGCAGAGGACGTCACGGCGCGCGAGGCTGGCGCTGGCCGGACCCTGAACGTGGGGTCACGCCGGGGTCAGGCGGATCACGTGGGGCGGTGGCGGCTCAGCCCGCGGGTCTCTGTGGGGCGGGGAGCCGGGTTAGGCCCCCCCCGGACACAGCGGCGGGGGGGCTCCCTGGGGGCGGGGCCGCGGGGGAGCGCGCGAGGCTGCTCGACGCTTCGCTCAACGGCGCGCGGCCCCCCGAGGGCGGGGCTGGGGCGCGGGGGGGCTGCGGGGGGCACACTGGGGCGGGGCCGGCCGGGCGGGTCAGCGGGCGCGGGGGGGCTGCGGGGGGGTCACACTGGGGCGGGGCGGGGCCGGCCGGGCGGGTCAGCGGGCGCGGGGGGGGCTGCGGGGGGGTCACACTGGGGCGGGGCGGGGCCGGCCGGGCGGGTCAGCGGGCGCGGGGGGGCTGCGGGGGGGTCACACTGGGGCGGGGCGGGGCCGGCCGGGCGGGTCAGCGGGCGCGGGGGGGGCTGCGGGGGGGTCACACTGGGGCGGGGCGGGGCCGGCCGGGCGGGTCAGCGGGCGCGGGGGGGGCTGCGGGGGGGTCACACTGGGGCGGGGCGGGGCCGGCCGGGCGGGTCAGCGGGCGCGGGGGGGGCTGCGGGGGGGTCACACTGGGGCGGGGCGGGGCCGGCCGGGCGGGTCAGCGGGCGCGGGGGGGGCTGCGGGGGGGTCACACTGGGGCGGGGCGGGGCCGGCTGGGCGGGTCAGCGGGCGCGGGGGGGCCCTTCGGGCGCCGAGGCCCCGGTTCCATGGCGGTGGCGGCCGGTCGCAGCGGACGTGCCGGTGCTGTGGGCAAAGCCCCCGCGTGGACTCGAGACTTGTCCGAACTTCCCAGCGGCCGGGTCCGGGTGCCTCGGAGGGAGGGAGCAGAACCGGGACTCGCCCAGCGATCGATCCCTCCCCGTTCCCAGTCCCTGCCCTTGCTGGCTAGTAGCCACTCCCCGGACCTGTCTCGCTCTTTCTTGCGTCCTGGCCTTCACGGCCGCCTCTGAAATTGTTCCAGGCGCTGTGCGAGGTTTGGCACGTCTGCACAGGGGGCATGTTACACCACGGTGCAGGAGACAGGGCCTCAATGTATAAAATGACTAATGAGGCATCTGTGTCCCTATTAAAGACACTGAGTTGTATCTCCCTGCTAGTGGGCCAGGACCTGTGTTTGCGGTCTGTCTTTGCCTGACACCCTAAATACGATGCTAAGCGAGATCAGTTGCTCTGGCTAGGCCACGTGCTGCACTCATCCCTGTGGTACTGGAGGGACACAACCGGCAGCGTCAGCCAATTTCTGCCTTTGGACCTGTGTTGGACAGGAAGCAATCTGGGATGTGCGTCTAGGCAGGCTGTTGGGAGGGAAACTACTCTGAGATGCATCATTATTGCAGCTAAGCATGGGGAGGTTATGGGACTGGAAGCCATGTATCCTGAGTTTCCCCACCGTCTTCTGCCTGTGTGGACTTCCTGAACAGGAGCGCTCCCTAGCCTGACCCACTGTTGCCCACAATGACACTGCTCCAATTTCTTCTGGCCTCATTGGCTGCCTTCAGCCGGGACTGACTCCTGCAGGGAGGAGGAGAACCTGGACCGAGTTGTGCTTGTGCGAGTCTGCTGGCGTCTCTTCTGACAGCATATTGACCCTGGACTTGGCAGTAATGCTTCAGGGAGCATCTCCCTGGCTCCTGCGTGCGTGATCCCCGGGGCTCCTGCGGTCCCCACGGCTCTTGTATAAATTGCGTGTGTGGCCGGGACAAGCTCCTGTCAGGGCTCTGCTCTCTTCACTCCCTCCTTGGGGCTTTCTCTTCCGTGCTCCTCCCTGCTGAGCCACTGCCCTGAGTCTGGCAGGCTCCACGTGCCCGGCAAAGGGCGGAAGAGGAACTTCCCTGTGTCCTCAGCAAATCGCATTTCTTGCTGCCAGCCGGGCTAATGAAACGTGCCTGTGGCTTGGCACCATCCACCTCTGGGCTGGAACGCGGCATGAGCGACTGGACCAGGGCCTGCGCACGCGGCTCGGCGGCTCCCGGTGCACTGGCTGGCGGGCCCGGGGAGCAGGGGTCTCCCTGCCTCTCTGTTCTGTGGCGTCACAGTAATAAGCCCGTGCGCCCATCCTGCCTGAGCAGGGGAGCACCTTTCTGGTGTAGGATGGGGGGCCCTTGCCAGTGGCTGCCCCTTACAGTACATGCTCTGAGCACTAGACTTCAGTGTCACAGCCCGGTGCTGACGGTCCGGGCAGAAGAGCCTGGAACGTTCTTCGGCGCCTGCAGGACACCAGCTCGGTCTTCCTGCCGCAGGCGGGCGAGTGCTGGCGCGGGAACTCGGGGGTTGGGTTCATGGGCTGGAATAGGAGAACTGCTCCCTGGGCTGGGAGCTCGCGTAGTTCCTGTTTCCTGGCCCTCTGGCCAGCTGCTCCAGGGAGTCAGTTGGGGTTTCCGGGGTGGAGGGTTGGGACCAGGCCAGGAGGGGATGTGGTGGCAGCTGGCTGTGTTTTGGTACAGAACAGGCCGGAGGGACTTACGCCTGCCCTTGTGATGTAGCCCAGCCCTAGGCTTCCGTAGGACCAGAGCTTGGCTGGACGTGGGGTCTGGTGCCTTTTGGGAATGTGTGCTTGCAGGTAAACCCATGGATTTCCCCGCCAGGCTAGCTCAGCCTCTTGCCCCTGCCGCTCACCCACTCTGCTCGTGCCCCTCCCTCCTGGTCTTCAGTAGCCCTGCTGCTGCAGGCCTGGGGACTTGGAAAACTGCCTGAGAGTGAGACCTACAGAGCTCATCTGTTCAGCTTCTCAGGAAGCCTGAGCGAGAGCCCGTAAGTGCTTCCAGGTTAAAAGCCCTTCAGGCATGGTGGGAAAAGGCAGAACCAGCCGCGGGGCACTGAGGTCAGACGCATCAAATGAGGAACATGCGGGTGATTGGCCATGGGACAAACCCCCAGGAAGCGCCGGGTTCCCTCTCTCGCTGTCCCCTTCGCTGCGCTGGAGCCTTTCTTTGGAGATGTTTTGGTCACAGCACGTGCCTGGCGCCTTGCGGCGGGACCGAGGGATGCAGGAGGCCAAGGGAGGCCGTTTAACCATCCCGTCTACCCTCTGACTCCCTTTGCTGATGCGTCCCAGCTGCCCTGCCCTCTGGGACGGCTGGGAGCTGCGCTGCCAGCAAGGTGGCTCCAGCCATGGACAGTCTCAGCCTAGCACTCGGGCTCCATCTATGCTGCCTTTTGCCGATTGTTTTTCCAGAAGAGGCTCTTCCGAAATGTGGCCCGTCTACACTGGGCCAATTTTCAGAAAACCCTCCTCTCTGGTCACGCGAGGAAGACAGAGCTTCCGAAAGAGCATCTGCTCTTCCACAAAAGATGTCGGACGAGCAGACGCGTTCCCTGGATGCTTTGGAATTTAGGGATCCTGGAAAAACTCCGTCGTCTAGACGTAGCCTCAGTCCGGCGGGATTGTCCCTGGGCTGCTTGCTAGTCTGTGACACTAAGCAGGGATGTTTGTTCTAGGGATGTAATCATAGTCGATTAGCTGACAAGCAAAACCTTATCGGTTAATGCTATAGACTATACGCGTTTCTCCCCTGCCTTGCCAATACATTTTTGAGTGGGCTGGCCAGCAGGCCGGCTCAGTCCTGGCTCATGCTGGGTCTGGCACCTCCCCCCACTGCGGCTCTGCATTTAAAGTGTATTAGGAGACGGGTGACAGGCAGCCTGGCTCAGTTCTGGCTCATGCCGGGTCTGGCAGCTCAGCCCCTCCTTTTCCCCCCCGACAGGGGCTGCTGCCACCCTGTGTTGCTGCCTCTGTATGAGACCCCTCCAGACCAGCTCCCACCTGGCACCCCACGTTGCTGCCCAGAATAGTCGAGTAACTGCTAAGAATTCATGAGCTTACTCGACTATCCAACTCACTGATACTTAACGTCCCTCGTTTGTTCCTCGCGTGCAAACGCCCACAGCAAAACCTGACTAAGGAGGTGGAGATGTGGGCTAACGCCCTGCAGCTACATCAACACGGCTCCTATTTATAGTCCACCTGGAGAGCAGGGTTGCATCAGCACATTTTGTAAACTGTTGAGCAAAACAACCATTGCTGCAGGAAATGGGTTTTCCCTCCCACCACATTGCTTCACTCAGCAGCTTCGCCACCGCCTGCTTCCCAGCAGCCAAGACCCCCTCCTGGAGGGCATGCCAGGCGGCTTCCCTGGGCGTGTGCCTGCACAGCTTGGCAAGCTGGCCCTGGGTCTCCGTCCCCCTCGCTGTGAGCCAGGCCAGCGCTGAGAGCTGGTGTGATTACGCCCGTCGGGGGCTGGTGCACAGGCAGGGAATGCCATCGCTGCCCCCAAGGGCACAGTGCCCCCTGCCAGCGAGGCTGTGGGGAGGGTGGCGAGCATGGCGTAGCTGCCACATTGGCGGAGTTGCCTACCTGAGGAGGACAGATAGGCGGCAGCGTAGTGCTAGGGGCTGTAACCGTAGTTTGAGGAAGAAAGAGACGTCCAAAGAGGTGCTGGGGGGCGGGGACTTAGGGATGTGACCCAGTAACCGCTTACCCAGAAAGCAGGCGCTGGGGGGAGGATAGCTCAGTGGTTTGAGCATTGGCCTGCTAAGCCCACGGCTATGAGCTCAGTCCTTGAGGAGAACATTTGGGCTGTGTCTAGACTGGCCACTTTTTCCAGAAAAGCAGCCGCTTTTCCAGAAAAACTTGCCAGCTGTCTACACTGGCTGCTTGAATTTCCGCAAAAGCACTGCCGATCTCATGTAAGATTGTCGGCGTTCTTGCGGGAATACTGTGCTGCTCCCGTTCGGGCAAAAGTCTTTTTCCAAAAGACTTTTGCGCAAAAGGGCCAGTGTAGACAGCTCAGATTTGTTTTCCGCAAAAAAGTCCCGATTGCAAAAATGGCCATCGGGGCTTTTTTGCGGAAAAGCGTCTAGATTGGCCACGGACGCTTTTCTGCAAAAAGTGCTTTAGCGGAAAAGTGTCCTGCCAATCTAGACGTGCTTTTCCGCAAATGCTTTTAACGGAAAACTTTTCCATTAAAAGCATTTCTGGAAAATCCTGCCAGTCTAGATATAGCCGTGGAGATCTGGGACAAATCTGTGAGGGATGGTGCTTGGTCCTGCCATGAGGGCAGGGGCTGGACTCGATGACCCGTCAAGGTCCCTTCCAGCTCTAGGAGATGATGCTATATCTCCATCTCCATCTATATATCAGCCTTGCTAGTACTGGTTAACCGGTGCCAGGAGCAGCCCGTTACGGGCAGAGGACTGCTCCAGCCCCTTGGGGATCAGGAGACGGCTTCCTGCTGCGTGGGGGGGCCCCAGGAGCAATCCCGGGGGGAGCTGCTCCCACCAGGCTGGAGCAGTCCCCACCACCCCTCCCCCCGCAAGATCTCGCTTAATCGGGTAACGGCTTGACCCTAAGATTTAACTGACTAACCGGGACTTCACAGCCCCAGGGAGACGGGGCAGCTGTGGCAGAGAGCGCTCCCTGCTGTGTGCGCTGACTGGTTCCCTGCGCGTGTCCTTGCCCCCGTGTGGGGACCAGGCTGTTGGAAGCCGACTGGCTGCTGGGCCCTCCCGCTGGCGGGGGGCTTGCAGGAGGGAGGCGTCCAGGGCCCTTTGGGGCTGCACTGAGGCCTGGCTTTTTCTTGGCCACTAAAAGTGCTAACAGCAGCATGGCCCGGCCCTGGCCGCGCTGGGAACTGCTCTGCTGGCTGTTTTCCCCCCGGCCGTGTTGTGTTCTTGTGGCTTCCTTCCCAGGACCTGAGACCTCTGAGCCACCGGATCCCAGCCCTGGAGGGGCTGCTGAGTCATCAGCCTGCTTTGGCCGAGCAGAGGGGGGAATAAGCAGCTTGCTGGAAAGTCCAGAAAGCCGAGGTGAGCACGGGCCTGTGTGGAGCAGGGTCCCCGGGGGGCGGGTGCCGTGAGGTGCCCAAGTAACCCCCCAGCGTGTTCGTTCTGCCCAGCCCTGCTGCGTAGGCCTAGCACCCCCCGGAGCCAGCAGGACCGGGGTGCTGAGCCCCTCGGCCGAGCAGCCTGTGGCTTGCAGTCCTGCTCGGGGCCCCAGCAAAGTCCGGCTCAGGAGTCTGGAGGGGGCTCCCCCGCAAGTGGCACATGCTGGGCCGGCCCTTGGCGGGTCTCCACGTGCTGGCGCTGGCTGTGCTGCGGGCAAGGTGCCTTGTTGGCCAGCGCCGGCTGGAAACGCCCAGCTCTGACTAGCCACGTTACCGTTGGTTAATCGACTAGTCGAGGGGCTTCCCGTGGGCGGGTGGATGAGGCGCTTCTGCTCGGAAATGCACAAAGATTGAAAGGCAGCAGAGCCTGCCAATGCCGGGAGATCGCCGGGGCCCTGCCAATGCCGGGAGATCGCCGGGGCCCTGCCAATGCCGGGAGATCGCCGGGGGCCCTGCCAATGCCGGGAGATCGCCGGGGGCCCTGCCAATGCCGGGAGATCGCCGGGGGCCCTGCCAATGCCGGGAGATCGCCGGGGGCCCTGCCAATGCCGGGAGATCGCCGGGGGCCCTGCCAATGCCGGGAGATCGCCGGGGCCCTGCCAATGCCGGGAGATCGCCGGGGGCCCTGCCAATGCCGGGAGATCGCCGGGGCCCTGCCAATGCCGGGAGATCGCCGGGGGCCCTGCCAATGCCGGGAGATCGCCGGGGGCCCTGCCAATGCCGGGAGATCGCCGGGGCCCTGCCAATGCCGGGAGATCGCCGGGGCCCTGCCAATGCCGGGAGATCGCCGGGGGCCCTGCCAATGCCGGGAGATCGCCGGGGCCCTGCCAATGCCGGGGGCCCCGCCTCAGCTAGCCGCCTGTGTGGGCCCGCAGCCGTTCGTTCTGTTGCGCCTGCAGACAGACCTGCCCTCCCTTTGCTGCTGCATCGCGGGGGCCGGGGGCCTGAGCTTTGCTGACAGTTCCACCTGCACCCCTCCGGCCCAGAGCATGGGGAGTCCCCCCGCTGGGGCGGTGCCTGGGCAGCCGGAAGCAGCATGGCTGAAGGGCACAGACCCTGCTCGGGCTGGGTGTGCCTCCTCCCTGCCCCGCCCTGCAGGCTTGCGTCTTGCCTGGGCCCTGGGCTCGCTGCTCTTTGGGGCCGGGCTGTCCCGCCCCGTGTCGCTTAGCTGGGCACGTGGGGTGCGCTCCCTTGGCAGCGGCTGCAGAGAGGGGAGACCTGGGCCAGGCTGGGAGCCAAGCAGGGCCGGGGGGCGGGGAGCCGGGGGGGGGGCTGCGGGGGCAGGGGCTGAGCCTGGCCCTGTGGAGTGGGATATGCCTGGCTGCGGGCCGGGGCTGGAAGCGAGTCCCCCGGCTGGGGGCGGGTGGGTCTGGCTCACGGCCCCTTTCGCCTGCTGCGCTGTGAGCGGCGTGTCCCGCGCAGGGGTGCTGGGGATGCCCCCCCCGCGGCTGGCAGCCCAGGGCAGAGGCAGCGCTCGGCCGGCTCCTGGGGCCTCCCGGAGCCACCCCCAGGTGAGGGGCAGGTGCAGCACCAGGGCGGTCGCTCAGGCGCCCAGCGTGGGCCAAGGGGCCCTGATGAGCATCGGGGAGTGTGGCCAGCCCATGGGTGCGACTGGCAGCCTCAGCCTGAGCCTGCCCCGCTCCATCTTGCCAGCCCCTCTGCGTGGGACCCGCCCTGCCGGATGTGCTGCTGCTGGCCCGGGTCCCGGCACCCCTGGACTTCCTCCAAGGCCCGGCTCCAGGCGGTGCTCCCCAGGCTGTCTGCGCAGGCCTTGGCCCTGCCGCACCAGCACCCCGTGGCCTGTGCCCCACCCTGGCGAGCCGGGAGCCTGGCCTTGTCACCCGGGGCAGGGGCAAGGAGCCCGGGGGTCCTGTCACGGGGTCACAAGCGCCAAGGCCCCAGCAGATCTCCTGACCCGTCAGCAGGGTCCGGCATCCGTGCAGGAGTCAGGGTGCCAGCAGGCCAGCCATGCTGCTGGGGGCAGAGGGAGGCGGGTCTGGCTTGTGCTTGCCCTTGCACTGGCTCGGGGTGGCCCTGCCCAGCCGGCGGGTGTTGGGTGCTGCCCGCTGCCTGCACAGCGCCAGCTCGGAGCTGGTTCCTCTCCTCGGGTTTTGCTTTCACGCAGCACCCTGAGCTCTGCCGGGCGCGGCTGTGTCACCCTCACAAGCTGCTGACTCCTGCCGGGCTGTGCACCCGGTGGGGCCCTGTTCTCTCGCTGGGCTCCAAATGCAGCAGCTCACACTCCCCAGCCACGGGGGCGGGCCGAAGGGCTCTGCCCCAGCCCTTGCTGTTTGCCCGCCCTCCGTCCCCAGCTGCCCGTCAGCCTGCCCTGGGCTCAGCCCCTGCCTTCCTAGGCCCCTCTGAACACCGGGCTCTTGCGTCTGCTCCCGGCGCCGAGGGGCTGGTCCCGCCTTGGCCCCTCCCCGTCTGACAGCGCCAGTGCCGCCGTGTCGCCTTTTCCCATAGAGCCATCGAACTGGCGGGGCCCTGGAGAGCTCAGCCAGTCCTGGCAGGACCGAGGCCCCCCCCCGTGGGTGTCTGCCCAGCCTGCTCTTAACCCTCTGCGGTGATGGAGAGCCCTGCACCTCCCGGCTCCCCTGGGCTCAGTTCCCCCCGAAGGCAGGGCCTGCAGCTCGGGCACCGCGTGGGGCCTCTGCAAGGCCCAGCTCCTGGGCCAGGGGTTGCAGGCGCACCCCAGTGTCGGTTGGCGACCACGTGCGGCTGCCTTTGAGGGAGGGTTGCCAGGTGGTTCCAACAAAATCCCGGACCTCAGTCGACATCTTAGTTAGAAACCCGCCAGTTCTGTCCTCTCAGGTCTCGTCTCTGTGTTTCCCGGACACAAAGCTCAAATACTGGACTGTCCGGTTCAAACCTGACCCCTGGCAGCCCTAGTTTGTGGCGGTTTCATAAAGCCCGTGTCTGCCTCAGTTTCCCTGTGTGCTGTGCTGGTCCCCGGGGGTGGAAAGGGCTGTTTGCTCTGCGGGTGGGCTGAATGGCACCTGGGCATGAGCTCCTGTATCCGTGGAGCCCTTGAGACCACACTGATCCAATTGCCTGGTCACTGTCACCTGCCACCCCCGGACCCTGGGGCCCACCTCTGGGCAGGCAGCGGAGCAGCATTTCCCCCACCGGGGAGTGTGGGGCTTTTGGGTGCCATTGGGGCCCACAGGATTCTGAGCAAGGAGGAGGGACAGATGCAGACAGATGGAGCTGGAACCCAGGGGTCCCTGGGGCTGGGCTGGGTTTACCCGGCCAGCCTCAGTGCTGCTCTGTGGCAGCCTGTGCCAGCGAACGGCTCCACCTGACCTGGGCGGCGCTGGGGCTGTGGCTGCAAGGGCCAGGCCGGGGCGTTCATCCCCACCCTGCACGTGTCTGCCCAGCGCCTGTCTCCATGGCTCTTGCTCACAGGGCTCCGGGGGCTGCAGGCCCCAAGCTCCAGCCTAGGGCGGGGTGGAGCTGTGGGGCGTGCCTGGAGGAAACCGTCCCGCCCAGGTGGATCTGCCACCCGCAGAGCCAGGCCCACGCAGAGACCGTGACCACGCGGAGCAGAGCACAACCCATCCCAGCCCGCAGAGCTTCCCTGACAGCCACCGCCCTCAGGAGCGGAGCTGGCTCGGGTTGACCTTGGTGGGAGGCTGCCCCCTGGCTCAGGTAACTGCCCCGCTGGGTCCCTGGCCCCTGGCCCACGTGCAGCCTCCCCGGGGTGTTCCCTGGCTGTAATGCTCCTGCCCAGGTGACCTCACGCCTCAGTTTCCATCCCGTGCTGCTCCAGGGCCCACCCCGTGCCAGGCTGGCTGGGACCCTGTGGGGGTCCTGAGGTACCACACTGCCAGGAGCCGGCCACTGGGCCTCGCTGGGCATCTGTCCTGCAGGAGGGAAGGGGCTTCCCCAGCAGGCCTGTCTGACAGGAAGACCTGGCCGTGAGTAAGAGGCTGGTGGGCAGCTGATGCAGGCGGCTTCCCCTTTCGGCTGGTGGGAGCCGGGCTGGGCTGGGGCTGACGCACGGCAGGAAGGGGAGCTGGGCCGCTTCTCTCATGGCCAGGCTCCTGCAAGTCCCAGGCCCAAGCAGGCTCCCTGCACCCAGGCCCCAGGTGCTCTGGGCTGAGCCCTTCTCCTGCCCCCAGCCGGCCTTCGGGCAGGGGCCTTGCTCCCAGGCTCCGGGTGCAGGTTCGGAGGCAGCTCAGGCCGCACAAGCCTGTCCGTGGCTGGAGACCCACCTGCAGCCCCTCGCCTCTGGGCCCGCTGCCCTCCCTGCAGCTCCTTTGCCTGCTGAGACTGAGCCCTCGCGGGCTGCCTGGAGCTGGGCCTGGCCTGGGGGCTGGGATTCCCCGCCGGGGCCCTGCGTGGAGGTGTGCTGGCTCCAGACAGGGTGCTTTCCCTTCCCCTGTCTGGCTCCAGGGAGTCACCCGAAAATCCCCGGCCTGGCGCTGATGCCGGGCGAAGCTGCAGGAGCCTGGCCGTGACTCATGGAGCAGCTGGCCGGGGGAGGCTGGGGCTGCGCTGTGTATGGGTGTCCAGGGCGCTTCCAGCCCCCAGCGATCGCCCCGCTGGGGCACGTGCAGGCCTGTCCGGGAGCCCCCTGGCCAGAGGCGTGCGAGCTGCCGTTGCGCGTGCCAGCCCTCTGCCCCAGGCTCCATCAGATGCCACCCCGGCCCTGGTGCCTGCCCCGCCAAAGGCCTCAGGCTGCTCCCACGCTGGGTGCAAGCTCAGCCACCAGGGCTGTCCCGGGGGGCAGAGGCTGAGTCACCCCCCACTTCCCCAGCCCCCGCCTCTTCCCGCTCCATCCCGCCCCCCCTTGCAGCCCTTGCCTGAAGCCCCTGCCCCAGGCTACGTGAGCTGGGCATCGCCAGCCCCGGCTGGCTCCCCTGAGCCCTGCATCACTCGGGGACCGGGGCCAGGTGGGGCAGTAGCTTGCTGCCATGGGGCAGGGCAGGGGCTGGGGGCGGCAGTGGGACAGGGTGGAGCAGAGCTGCCTGTTGGGTCACTCTGGCTCCTGTTGCCATGGTGACTGCTGCTCCCTGACCATGCCAGGCCCCCTGCGCCCCCAGGTCCTGTCCATAGGCCTGTTGGGGGGGCTGCTGGTGGGGACCCCAGAACACAGGGCCTGGGGCGGCCTGCCCCATGGATGGGAGGCTCTGACAGCCACCAGGGCAGATTCTGCCCACTCCCTGTGGGGCCTGCTGGAATGGAGGGGCCCAGGGAGAAGGGGTTTCGAGGGGCAGGGCTGGCCCAGCAGGGAGGGGTGCAGGGCTGGAGCACGGGTGCCGGCACGTCAGGGGAGAGGATCTGGCGTAGGGAGCCCAGCTGTGGAACCGCCCCCCGGGGTGGCTGGGCTCAGGGCCAGGGCTTGTCCAGGAGGCTTTGCCATCCGGGCTGGCCCCATGGAAGGCCTGGGGGCGGGTGGTGCCCGGGCTGCCGGGTGCAGGTTCTGCGCCAGGTGCCCAGCGCGAGGTGGAATTTGGCTCCCCCCTTGTGGCCCGTTTGCATCTGGTCCGTGTCCCGGGAAGCCGGGTTCCCAGCCCAGGGAGCAAGGGAAGGGACCCAGGTCCCCTTCTGCCCCTGCCCTGCAGCCCAGGCAGCGGTGACAGGCACGGGGCCAAGGTGCTGCCCTCCCCCCAGCTGCTCCCCAGGCTGTGGAGCATGGGGGTCCCTGGGCCTGTAGGTGCTGAGTGCGGGGGTGCCACGGCTCTCAGGTCGTGCCCACACTTGGCCCTTTGGCTCCCGGGCAGAACCCCCCCTCCTGCACGGCAGCCCCTTCTCAGGGGTCCGCTCCTGTGCGGCGACCCTCTCTCGGGGGCCCCTCTCACCTGGGGGGTCCGCCCCTCCGCCTCCGGGACGGCGCCTCTCCGGCCTCCAGCCGCCTCCTTCGCCGTGAGCCCCTCGGGGGTCCCCTCCCCCCTGGCCCCGCCGCAAGGAACGGTGCCCCCTCTCCCCCAGAGCAGAGCGACTCAGCCCCCACCGCACAGGCGGGGCTATTGGGCTTTGAACAGCGACGGATCCTCCGGCCGGTCGGCCTGGCCCCAGCCCTGCGCCAGCCTCCCCTGCAGCCGGCTGAGTCCTGCCTGCCCTGCCCTGCCCTCAGCCCCAAACAGCCCCCGGCTCCCTCCAATAGCCCCTGCCCCGGCCATTGTCCTCTCCCCTGGTAAGAGGGTCGCCTGGGCCCCTCTTCCCCCCCCCCGTCCAATGTTCCCCCCTCGCTGGGGCCAGCTGGGCCGGTGGCCGGGTTCCCTCTGCAGCCCCTTGTCTGCCTCTGGCCAGACCCGGCCGTGTCCTCTGAGCAGGGTCGGGGGCACCAGGGTCCCAGACACCCCGGCTGCACCTCTGGGCTGTTCCCTGAAACCACAAACTCCCCCCCCCCCCGTCACATTGAACCAGCAACATCCGGGCACTGAGCCCCCCCGTATGCAGCCCCCCCTTTGAGCCCCCAGACTCCCCCCTTCCTCCCGGGGGGCTGGCAGGCGTGTGCAGAGCTGTGATTCAAGGAGGGTTTTCTTCATCGGCTTAGTAACTTCCTGCCCATCACGCAGGCTGTGGCGTGCGGTGAAGCAATCGAAGGCTGCGCTTGGAGGGGGAGGCTTCCTTGCCAGGTGCAGCTGGCTCTGGGGGGCTGCTCTGAGCCCAGACCCCGGCAGCGACCCTGGCTCCTTGCACCCGGAGCAGCCCTTGGCTTGTGGGGGCAGACGCCTGCTGCCACGGCGCCCCCGGCCCGCGGGGGGTCATTCCTCGGGGGCGGGCGAACGGGGAGCCAGCTGGCTGAGTGCAGCCCCAGCGGGTAACAAGCTCCCGCCCCCGGCAGTGCCCTGGCAGGGTGAGGCTCAGACCCATCAGCCGAGGCGGGCGGGCTGTGGGCACCGCACGGCTCCCCCATGCTGTGCAGGCTCTGAAAGGCAGGACCAGCCCCACGCAGGCCTGAGGGGGCCGAGGCCGCGGAGACTTTCCGGGAGCCTTTGGTCTATGGCAGAGCCAGGTCCAGGGGGCACAGGGATGGCAGGTGGGGCCTGGGCTTCTGCTCCCAAGGGGGGAGGGAGCCAAGGACCCTCCCAAACTGGCGTGAGAAGAGCCAGCCTGCCCAGCCCCACAGCCAGGGGCCCCAATGGGCAACAAGGCAGTCTCTGGGCTGCTCCCTCCTGGCCACCCTGCTCCCAGTCCTGCCCAGCAGGGCCCGAGCTGCCCCTGGCCCCCTTGGAGAGTCCGTGTCACTCACCGTGCCGTACAGCCACTGAGTCTGAGTGGGGGGCGAGCTAGTGCCACGAGCCAGCAGGCCAGGGCCGGGGCGGGGGGGCAGGACATGTTCTCCGCGGGTGAAATAGCCAAGGGCGGGCCTGGCACTAGCCCTGGGGGGAGGCTGGTTGTGGCTCACACCCCGAGTGACCGGCCTGCCTGAGGCGCTGAGCCAGGAGGCCGGGCCTGAGCCATGCACCTGGGGGCTTGGCATGTCCCTTGGGGCACAGAGCCAGCTGGCTGCTCCGGTGACTCTCCAATGGTGCAGCACGTGTGGGAGCAGCTCCCCTCCCTGCGCCCAAACACGCACTCCAGCCTGGGCCCCCGGCCCCTTTCCCACAGGGCCCAGCCCCTGGCACCGCGGAGCGGCTCCGTCCCGAGGCGGCTGGTTCTGGCTGAGGCCGAAAGCCGGTGGCTGGGCGAGATGGGCATCCCGCAGTGCCTGTGTACTGTTACCCCACGGCGGGGCAATGGCCGGGGCATCCCGCGGTGCCTGTGTACCGTTACCCCACGGCGGGGCAATGGCCGGGGCATCCCGCGGTGCCTGTGTACCGTTACCCCA
The DNA here is from genome assembly GCF_049634645.1 of Pelodiscus sinensis. Taxonomy (NCBI): domain Eukaryota; kingdom Metazoa; phylum Chordata; order Testudines; family Trionychidae; genus Pelodiscus; species Pelodiscus sinensis. Next base: position 81,237 of record NW_027465936.1, on the reverse strand, counting down.
CGGCGGGGCAATGGCCGGGGCATCCCGCGGTGCCTGTGTACCGTTACCCCACGGCGGGGCAATGGCCGGGGCATCCCGCGGTGCCTGGGTACTGTTACCCCACGGCGGGGCAATGGCCGGGGCATCCCGCGGTGCCTGTGTACTGTTACCCCACGGCGGGGCAATGGCCGGGGCATCCCGCGGTGCCTGTGTACTGTTACCCCACGGCGGGGCAATGGCCGGGGCATCCCGCGGTGCCTGGGTACTGTTACCCCACGGCGGGGCAATGGCCGGGGCATCCCGCGGTGCCTGTGTACCGTTACCCCACGGCGGGGCGATGGCCGGGGCATCCCGCGGTGCCTGTGTACTGTTACCCCACGGCGGGGCGATGGCCGGGGCATCCCGCGGTGCCTGTGTACTGTTACCCCACGGCGGGGCAATGGCCGGGGCATCCCGCGGTGCCTGGGTACTGTTACCCCACGGCGGGGCAATGGCCGGGGCATCCCGCGGTGCCTGTGTACTGTTACCCCACTGCGGGGCAATGGCCGGGGCATCCCGCGGTGCCTGTGTACTGTTACCCCACGGCGGGGCAATGGCCGGGGCATCCCGCGGTGCCTGTGTACCGTTACCCCACGGCGGGGCAATGGCCGGGGCATCCCGCGGTGCCTGTGTACCGTTACCCCACGGCGGGGCAATGGCCGGGGCATCCCGCGGTGCCTGTGTACTGTTACCCCACGGCGGGGCAATGGCCGGGGCATCCCGCGGTGCCTGTGTACTGTTACCCCACGGCGGGGCAATGGCCGGGGCATCCCGCGGTGCCTGTGTACTGTTACCCCACGGCGGGGCAATGGCCGGGGCATCCCGCGGTGCCTGTGTACTGTTACCCCACGGCGGGGCAATGGCTGGGGCATCCCGCGGTGCCTGTGTACTGTTACCCCACGGCGGGGCAATGGCCGGGGCATCCCGCGGTGCCTGGGTACTGTTACCCCACGGCGGGGCAATGGCTGGGGCATCCCGCGGTGCCTGTGTACTGTTACCCCACGGCGGGGCAATGGCTGGGGCATCCCGCGGTGCCTGTGTACCGTTACCCCACGGTGGGGCGCTGGCCCAGGAGCCCGGCACCCAGGGACCCTAGACTTGCCCCACAAGCTGTCCCTGGTGCTGCCCCGACAGGCCGGTTTTCGGGTGGGTTTGGCTTTGCACGGGGGCTCTGAAGGTCCCACTAGGCAGCGCTACCCCTGTGGTGCCAGCTCCGGCCACCCTGCCCCCGTGCGCTCGGCTGGCTGCTTCTCGGCCCGTTGACGCCACTGAGCAGAGCTGGCCCCAGCCACCCCGGCCAGCCCCGAGCCCCACAGGGCCTAGGGGAGGTGCTGCCCCAGCCCCTTGGGAGAGCCGGGGCAGGCAGCAAAGCGTGGTGGTGTCTTCCCAGGCTGTGCGCCCAGCGCCGGGGCCGGGGAGCAGCGACCCCTGGGCGTCGCTCTGGGGCTGGGGCGCTCTGCAGCCTGGGGGCACGGCACACGTGGGGGCAGCCCAGCCCCTCCGCCGGGCTCTTGCCTCACAGGATGTCCCGCTGCTGCGCCTGTGCCTGGTAAACAGGGTGTTGCAATAGTGAAGGGCTGAGCAGCCCAGGCCTGAGTGAGCGTTTCGTCACCTGCGGCTGCCTCTGACTCACGGCCCAGCATAAATAGGAGCCGGCGGCTGGGTGCTGCAGAGTGGCAGGGCAGCCGGGCACCAGTGTCAGAGCCAGCCCAGGGACCTCAGCCACTGCCTCGCCATGGGGCTCGCCCTCCTGGCCCCACTCGCCGTGGGGCTCCTGGCCCTGAGCTGCTGGGCGGCACCGCTCCACTCCCAGCCCCCAGCTCTGGTCACCTTCCCCGGGGAGCTGGTCAGTAACCTGACGAACCTGCAGCTGGCCGAGGTGAGGAGCTGGCCCGGTGCCCCCGCGGTCTCCCCGGGGCCTGGCTGATGGAGGGGGGGAGGCTGCGTGTCCCCGGGGCTGGGGGGCACTTTCCCAGCGGGCCAGCCGCCCTGACTGTCTCTCCTTGCTCAGCGCTACCTCCAGCGCTTCGGCTACGCGGAGCCGGGGCCCGAGACCCGCAGCAGGCAGGTGTCCCTGGCCAAGGCGCTCAGGAGGATGCAGAAGAAGCTGGGCTTGGAGGAGACGGGCGAGCTGGATGCCAGCACGCTGGAGGCCATGCGGGCCCCTCGCTGCGGCGTCCCCGACGTGGGCCGCTTCCTCACCTTCGAAGGGGACCTCAAGTGGGAGCACCACGACCTCACTTACCGGTGAGTCCCCGGGCCTGGAGATCCCAGCTGGGCGCCCCGGGGCGGGGTGGGGGAGCGGGCCTGGTTTTACAGCCCAGCGCTGGCCAATCTGCCATGCCCGGGGGGCCTTGGCTGCCAGCCTGGCCGACCTGGGCTTTGCAGTCCTAGGGGGGCAGCGCCTCCCCTGCCCGGTTCGGTGGGGTCTGACCCTGTGCCCCCCGCAGGGTGCTGAACTACTCCCCAGACCTGGACGCAGCGGTGATAGACGACGCCTTTGAGCGAGCCTTCAAGGTGTGGAGCGAGGTGACCCCGCTCACCTTCACCCAGCTGCGCAGCGGCGAGGCCGACATCATGATCCAGTTTGGCACCGAGGGTGAGCCGCGGGCGGTGGGCGGGGGAGGCTGCCTGGGTGGCAGGGCTCACGGGGCGCGGAGCGGGGCCGTGGCTGACGGAGCGGGGTGTCTCTCCAGAGCACGGCGACGGGTACCCCTTTGACGGGAAGGACGGGCTCCTGGCTCACGCGTTCCCCCCTGGCAAAGGGGTCCAGGGAGACGCCCACTTCGACGACGACGAGCTCTGGACGCTGGGCACAGGGATAGGTGAGGCCAGACCCAGGGCTGCTGCCCGGTGGGACCCCGCCCGCCCCCCGGCACTGCCCGCAGCCCTGAACCGCCCTCCTCTCTCCCGCCCAGTGGTGAAAACCAGCTTCGGCAACGCCAACGGGGCCACCTGCCATTTCCCCTTCACCTTCGAGGGCCGCTCCTACTCCGCCTGCACCGCGGACGGGCGCTCCGACGGCCTGCCCTGGTGCGCCACCACCGCCAGCTTCGACCAGGACAAGGTCTACGGCTTCTGCCCCAGCGAGCGTGAGTGAGGGCCGGGCCGGGCGGGTGGAGGCTCCTGGCGCTGGGGGGCAGGAGGCCAGACCCCGGCTGGCAGAGACGTTTCAGCTCCCTCTCTCCTGGCTAGTTCTCTACACCTACGATGGCAACAGCGACGGGGCCGCCTGCCACTTCCCCTTCACCTTCCAGGACAAGTCCTACTCCGCCTGCACCACGGACGGGCGCTCCGACGGCTACCGCTGGTGCGCCACCACCGCCAGCTTCGACCAGGACAAGAAATACGGGTTCTGCCCCAACCGAGGTACTGGGCTCCGGGGCGAGGGCGGGTCCCTCAGGGCACTAGCCAAGTCGCCGCCTGCGGGAGTCTCTGCCCTTGGGCACCGCCGAGGCCTGCAGCTTTCCCCAGCTGCCTCTTCCAGCCTGTCTGGGCCCGCCCCTCCCTCGGCGCCGGCTGCCAGCAAAGGCCCTTGGCCCAGCGGCTGCCTCCCGTGGGCTCTGCTGTGGCCGCTCGCACCACCCGGGCCAGCTGCAGAGGGACCCCGAGAGGGGACTGGCTTTGGGAGCTGCTGCTTCACTCACGGCCCCTGGCACTTGCTGGCCTTGGCTCCCTTGCCCAGGGCCTGTTGGGCAGGAGGGTTCTTTCTAGGGGCAAGTGCCCGAGCTGGGCTGGCCCCAGACTCCTCAGAAGCCAGGCCCTCGCTGCCTGCCCCCACTCTGAGCCCTCTACCCGCAGGGGCCCCAGGGAGTCTGTGTCTGCAGGGGCAGCTGCCCCAGTGGGCGTCTCCTTGGGCTGCTCCCCGCCAGGGGGCTGGAGTCCGGCTCACCAGGCTGGTTTGCAGAGTTGTTGACTCGAGTCCGACCTAAGTCGCCAGGTGACTCGACTCGAGACTCGACTCGGCTTCATTGTTTGTGACTCGAGACTCGACTTGAGACTTGCTCATTTTGTTCAATCGACTTGGTGAAAAATTGTCCGAAAATGCCGATATTGACGGCTTGTACGAAAGCGACGTGACATTTTTAAAATGAAGACTCGAGACTCGACTTGGGACTTGACTCCAAAGTGACGTTAGGGACTCGAGACTCGATTTTGGACTTAAACTGTAGCCACTTGAGACTCCACTTGGACTCGACTTGAAGACAGCACTGCTGGTTTGTGCTGCAGACACAGCTGTGATTGGCGGGAACTCCCAGGGCGACCCCTGCGTGTTCCCCTTCACCTTCCTGGGCCAGACCTACGGCGCCTGCACCAGCGAGGGCCGGCAGGACGGGAAGCTCTGGTGCGCCACCACCAGCAACTACGACACTGACCACAAGTGGGGCTTCTGCCCCGACCAAGGTACCACGGCCCCTCCGCTCCCCCTGGCCCTGGCCTCAGCCCGTCTGCTGCACTCCCGCTCCCTGTGGGGGCTGGCCCAGGGCTTGCTGGACTGCAACGTTGGGTTGGCTGGAGGGGGGGAAAGACCCCTGGGGCTAGGCAGGGCTGGCTGGAGGGGGGTCAGACCCCCGGGGCTAGGCAGGGCTGGAGGGGGGTCAGACCCCTGGGGCCAGGCGGGACTGGAGGGGGGTCAGACCCCCGGGGCCAGGCAGGGCTGGGTTGGGGTCAGACCCCCGGGGCTAGGCAGGGCTGGGTTGGGGTCAGACCCCCGGGGCCAGGCAGGGCTGGAGGGGGGTCAGACCCCCGGGGCTAGGCTGGGCTGGGGGGGGTCAGACCCCGGGGCTGGGGGGCCGGCTGGGGGCGGGGCTGGCTGGGTCCTGACACTGTGCCGGGTCCCAGGTTACAGCATCTTCCTGGTGGCTGCCCACGAGTTCGGCCACGCTCTGGGCTTGGACCACTCGAGCGTGCGCGAGGCGCTGATGTACCCGATGTACAGCTACATCCGGGACTTCCAGCTGCACCCCGACGACGTCAGCGGCGTCCAGTTCCTCTATGGTGAGCGGGAGCCCTGTGGGCGGGGCCCGGGGCGGGGCTGGGCGGCAGGTCAGGCCTGTGGGCGGGGCCAGGGGCGGGGCTGTGGGCGGGGCCCGGGGCGGGGCTGGGCGGCAGGGCAGGCCTGTGGGCGGGGTCCGGGGCGGGGCTGTGGGCGGGGCCCGGGGCGGGGCTGGACGGCAGGGCCGGTCTGTGGGCGGGGCCAGGGGCGGGGCTGTGGGCGGGGCCCGGGGCGGGGCTGTGGGCAGGGCTGGGCGGCAGGGCAGGCCTTTGGGCGGGGCTGTGGGCGGGGCCAGGGGCGGGGCTGGGCGGCAGGGCAGGCCTGTGGGCGGGGCCCGGGGCGGGGCTGTGGGCGGAGCCCGGGGCAGGGCTGGACGGCAGGGCCGGTCTGTGGGCGGGGCCAGGGGCGGGGCTGGGCGGCAGGGCAGGCCTGTGGGCGGGGCCCGGGGCGGGGCTGGGCGACAGGGCCGGTCTGTGGGCGGGGCCAGGGGCGGGGCTGGGCGGCAGGGCAGGCCTTTGGGCGGGGCCAGGGGCGGGGCTTTGGGCGGGGCTGGGCGACAGGGCAGGCCTGTGGGCGGGGCCAGCGGCGGGGCCGTGGGAAAGAGAAATGCCCCGACTTGCACGTTCACCTGCTCAGTGCTTCCAGCAGTATCCATGGAGATTCCAGTTTCTATGGCAACCCTGCGTGCTGCAGGTGGGAGGGAGGGGGCGGGCTGCAGGATTGGGGCGCTCCAGGCAGGCCTGTTCCCCGCCCACAGGGCTGGCGGCGTGACCCACGTGGTGCCCCCGGAGCGAGGCCGCTGGCTCACCGCCTGCACCGACCTGCCCTTCTGGGGTCCCCGGGGCCCCTCGCCGGCCGCTTTGGCCTCATGCTCCTTCCTGTTTTCCAGGCCAGGGCTCTGGTCCCAAGCCCCCTGCTCCTAAGCCACCCACCCAGGCGCCAGACGCCCCCAGCCAGCCCCCCACGCAAGCCGAGGACACGGTCACCACGGCAGAGTCTGACGTGAGCACGGAGGACGACGCCCCCCTGCCCCCCGAGCCCGGCCCCGTGGACCCCAGCAAAGACCCCTGCAAAGCAAAGTCCTTCGACGCCATCACCGAAATCAACGGCGAGCTGCATTTCTTCCAGGGCGGGTGAGCGCGCCGGGCCGCCTGGGCTGCAGGGGCTGTGGCAGATCCCAGCCAGGCGGGGGGCACGGCGGCTACCGAGCAGTGAACCCTGGAGTCGCCCTCCTGGTGCAGGGAGCCGGTGGGACTGGGACGTGGGCCCTGGGCCTGGAACGCAATCCCGCTGGGCGCTGCAGTGGAGCTGAGCGTGGCAGGGTGCCTGGGGGGCACTGGGGCTCCCCCCTCGTGCAGCCAGCTCCACGCTGTAACTTTGTGCCCTCAGGAACTACTGGAAGCGCTCGGTCGCCTGGAAGGGGGCCATCCAGGGCCCGTTCCGGACCTCGGCCACGTGGCCGGCCCTCCCGGCCCTCATCGACGCCGCCTTCCAGGACACGCTCACCAAGAAGCTCTACTTCTTCTCTGGTGAGGATCGGGGCCCTCCCAGCCCAGTACACGCCCGCTGCCTCCCCCACTCGCCCTGCCCTGCCGCACGGGGGGCCAGTCAGCACCTCAGCCTGGGGCACGGCCGGCTTGCTCCCTGGAGCCCTGGGCCCCTGGAGCTGGAGAGGGCCCAGGGGTCGCTCTCTAGTGCCTGGCAGACGGACTTGGCCCTTCCCAGCTCCCTGCCCTGCCGCTCTGCTCCCTCGGGGGCTCGCTGGCTGCTGCCGGAGCTCGGGGTGCTGCTCCCTGGCTAGCGCTGTCTCTGCTGCAGGCCGGCGGTTCTGGGTCTACGCGGGCAGGAGCGTGGTGGGCCCCCGCGGGGTCGACAAGCTGGGCATCGGGAAGGAGGCCGAGCGGATCTCGGGGGCCCTGCAGAGGGGGAACAACAAGGTGCTGCTCTTCAGTGGGGAGAAGTACTGGAGGTGAGTGGGTGCCGGCTGCTGAAGGAGGGGGGAGTGTCGGTGCAGGTTTGGTGGAGCAGGGCAGTGCCGGGGGGGGCAGTGACAGAGGGGTGCAGGTTTGGTGGGGCGGTGACGTGGGGGTGCAGGTTTGGTGGGGCGGTGCAGTGACGGGGGGCAGTGACAGAGGGGTGCAGGTGTGGTGGGGCAGGTTTGGCGGGGGGGGCAGTGACGGAGGGGTCCAGGTTTGGTGGGGCGGTGACGTGGGGGTGCAGGTTTGGTGGGGCGGTGCAGTGACGGGGGGCAGTGACAGGGGTGCAGGTTTGGTGGGGTGGGGCAGGTTTGGTGGGGCAGTGACGGGGGGGGTCGGTGCAGGTTTGGTGGGGCGGTGCAGTGACGGGGGGGCAGTGAAGGAGGGGTGCAGGTTTGGCGGGGCAGTGACGGGGGGGTCGGTGCAGGTTTGGTGGGGCGGGGCAGGTTTGGCGGGGCAGTGACGGGGGGGTCGGTGCAGGTTTGGTGGGGGTGCAGGTTTGGCGGGGCAGTGACGGGGGGGTCGGTGCAGGTTTGGCGGGGCGGAGCAGGTTTGGCGGGGCAGTGACGGGAGGGTCAGTGCAGGTTTGGCGGGGCAGTGACGGGGGGGTCAGTGCAGGTTTGGCGGGGCAGTGACGGGGGGGTCGGTGCAGGTTTGGCGGGGCAGTGACGGAGGGGTGCAGGTTTGGTGGGGGGGCAGGTTTGGCGGGGCAGTGACGGGGGGGGTCGGTGCAGGTTTGGCGGGGCAGTGACGGAGGGGTGCAGGTTTGGTGGGGGGGCAGGTTTGGCGGGGCAGTGACGGGGGGGTCGGTGCAGGTTTGGTGGGGGGGCAGGTTTGGCGGGGCAGTGACGGGGGGGTCGGTGCAGGTTTGGTGGGGGTGCAGGTTTGGCGGGGCAGTGACGGGGGGGTCGGTGCAGGTTTGGCGGGGCGGAGCAGGTTTGGCGGGGCAGTGACGGGAGGGTCAGTGCAGGTTTGGCGGGGCAGTGACGGGGGGGTCAGTGCAGGTTTGGTGGGGCAGTGACGGGGGGGTCAGTGCAGGTTTGGCGGGGCAGTGACGGGGGAGTCAGTGCAGGTTTGGCGGGGCAGTGACGGGGGGGTCGGTGCAGGTTTGGCGGGGCAGTGACGGAGGGGTGCAGGTTTGGTGGGGGGGCAGGTTTGGCGGGGCAGTGACGGGGGGGGTCGGTGCAGGTTTGGCGGGGCAGTGACGGAGGGGTGCAGGTTTGGTGGGGGTGCAGGTTTGGCGGGGCAGTGACGGGGGGGTCGGTGCAGGTTTGGCGGGGCGGAGCAGGTTTGGCGGGGCAGTGACGGGAGGGTCAGTGCAGGTTTGGCGGGGCAGTGACGGGGGGGTCAGTGCAGGTTTGGTGGGGCAGTGACGGGGGGGTCAGTGCAGGTTTGGCGGGGCAGTGACGGGGGAGTCAGTGCAGGTTTGGCGGGGCAGTGACGGGGGGGTCGGTGCAGGTTTGGCGGGGCAGTGACGGAGGGGTGCAGGTTTGGTGGGGGGGCAGGTTTGGCGGGGCAGTGACGGAGGGGTGCAGGTTTGGTGGGGGGGCAGGTTTGGCGGGGCAGTGACGGGGGGGTCGGTGCAGGTTTGGTGGGGGGGCAGGTTTGGCGGGGCAGTGACGGGGGGGCAGAGACGGAGGGGGCAGGGCATTAATCAGGTCCGGGGAATCCGCTGCTGCGGGGGCCCAGCTCCGGGTCTGCGGGCACCGGAGTCAGCGCTGCTCTTCCGCCGGCAGGCTGGACGTGAAGGCGCAGAAGGTGGACAAGGGCTACCCGCGTCTCACCGATGACACCTTCGCCGGCGTGCCCCTCAACGCCCACAACGTCTTCCTGTACCAAGGTGAGCCGGGCGCGGGGCTCCTCACGGGGCCGAGACAGGCCTGCGGCAGGGAGCCCTCCCTGGCACCTGGGCACAGCCCGTAGCCCACCAGGCCCCGTGCCAGGTCCTGCGGCTCTAGGGCCTCTCCCCACCTCCACCCCCAAGTCTGAGACACCCCGGCTGGTGCCAGGAGCCGAGGCAGGAGAGAGCCCCCTCTGCCTGAGAGCTGTGTCGCTCTCCACCCTGCGCCTGCGCCTGCCGGAGCTGTCCTGGCCCATGCCCTCCGGAGCAGAGGGGGCCAGGAGGGGCTGGTCTCTGGGGCCCCTTTGGCTGGCACCAGCAGGGTGCAGGACCTGGGCTGGGCTCGCGGGTGGGCCTCATCGCCGGCCTCCTTAGCTGCACCAACACGTCCTCTGGGGCCCTGCCCTGCCCCGGCAGCACCTCAGCATGGCCAGAGCTGGGACTGCGCCTGGCTTCTTCAGAGCCCACGGCCCCCTTCCTGCTAACCTCTCCCCTCCGCCTTCCTCCCCGCCCAGGGAAGTACCACTTCTGCCAGGACCGCTTCTACTGGCGCATGACCCCGCGCTACCAGGTGGAGCAGGTGGGCTACGTGAAGTACGACATCCTGAACTGCCCGGAGCAGTAGGGCCTAGATGGCTTCCCCTGTGCCAGCGCCTCTCCCCGGACCAGCGCCTCTCCCCGGACCAGCGCCAACCCGGACCAGCGCCAACCCGGACCAGCGCCAACCTGGACCAGCACCTCTCCCCGCCAGCACCAACCCGGACCAGCGCCAACCCGGACCAGTGCCAACCCAGATCAGCGCCAACCCGGACCAGCGCCAACCCGGGCCAGCGCCTTTCCCCGGACCAGCGCCTCTCCCCGGACCAGCGCCAACCCGGACCAGCGCCAACCCCGCCAGAGCCTCTCCCCGGACCAGCGCCAACCCGGACCAGCGCCAACCTGGACCAGCACCTCTCCCCGCCAGCGCCAACCCGGACCAGCGCCTCTCCCTGGACCAGCGCCAACCCAGATCAGCACCAACCCGGACCAGCGCCTCTCCCCGGGCCAGCGCCTCTCCCCGGACCAGCGCCTCTCCCCGGACCAGCGCCTCTCCCCGGACCAGCGCCAACCCGGACCAGCGCCTCTCCCCGGACCAGCGCCTCTCCCCGGACCAGCGCCTCTCCCCGCCAGCGCCAACCCGGACCAGCGCCTCTCCCCGCCAGCGCCACCCGGACCAGCGCCTCTCCCCGGACCAGCGCCTCTCCCCGCCAGCGCCAACCCGGACCAGCGCCTCTCCCCGCCAGCGCCAACCCGGACCAGCGCCTCTCCCCGGACCAGCGCCTCTCCCCGGACCAGCGCCAACCCGGACCAGCGCCTCTCCCTGCCATCGCCAACCCCGACCAGCGCCAACCCGGACCAGCGCCTCTCCCCGGACCAGCGCCTCTCCCCGCCAGCGCCAACCCGGACCAGCGCCTCTCCCCGCCAGCGCCAACCCGGACCAGCGCCTCTCCCCGGACCAGCGCCTCTCCCCGGACCAGCGCCAACCCGGACCAGCGCCTCTCCCTGCCATCGCCAACCCCGACCAGCGCCAACCCGGACCAGCGCCTCTCCCCGCCAGCAATTCTTCCTGCCCGCAGACTCTTTGTGTTTGCTGTTTTGTTCCCATGTGGCAGCCAAGGCCGGCAGGGGCGGTGGAGACGTTGGCACATGAAATCTCTGCCCAGGGCCTCCCTCAGCTCCAGGCGGGTCCGGCAGGGCAGGGCCCTGCTTTCCAGGGACTGGGCGACTGCGACGGTGGGGGGAACGGGACGCTGTATCTGGTTGCCCCCAGCCCCGCAGGGGCTGCTCCGAGAGGTTTGCCTGGCGCAAACTGCTGTGAGCGACACTGTGTCTGTCTGCCTGCCTGTGCGCCGGGCCGGGCAGGTCTGTGGGCCATGAGGGCGGCTGGGCTCAGGCCTCGCTCTCTCCTGTTTTGTACTGGGCACGTTTTTAATAAAGAGAATCCTGGAGAACCGTGGCCTGCAGCACTGCTCTGTCTGCCCCGGGGGGCGGGCGGGTGGGGGCACCTGCAGAGGCCCTGCCGAGTGGGAGTGTCTCCTGGAGCTGCCTGGCCCGTCCTCTCAGCACTGTGCCCCCCCGCCGTGGGGTGTGTGCAGAGATGGGGCAGGAGGCTGCTCTGAGGCCCTGCCCCGCCCCTGCTCTGAGCCCTCCTCATATGCTGCAGCCCCCGAATCATTTTGGTTGCCTCCGCTGGACCCTCTCCAATGCGTCCGCATCCTTTCTGTAGTGGGGGGCCCAGAACTGGACACAATACTCCAGATGTGGCCTCACCAGGGCCGAATAAAGGGGAATAATCACTTCTCTGGATCTGCTGGCAATGCTCCTCTTACTGCACCCGAATATGCCATTAGCCTTCTTGGCTACAAGGGCCCCTGTTGACTCATCTCCAGCTTCTCATCCACTGTAACCCCAGGTCCCTGTCTGCAGAACTACTACCTAGCCAGTCGGTCCCCAGCCTGTACCAATACTTGGGATTCTTCCGTCCCACGGGCAGGACTCTGCACTTGTCCTTGTTGAACCTCAGCAGATTTCTTGTGGCCCAATCCTCTAATCTGTGCAGGTCACTCTGGACCCTGTCCCTGCCCTCCAGCGTATCTACCTCTCCCCCTAGCTTAGTGTCATCCGCAAACTTGCTGAGGGTGCAATCCATCCCCTCCTCCAGGTCATTAATAAAGATGTTTAACAAAACTGGCCCTAGAACTGATCCTTGAGGCACTCCACTAGAAACTGACCACCAACCTGACATCGAGCTGTTGCTCACTACCCATTGGGCCTGACAGTCCAGCCAGCTTTCTATCCATCTTACAGTCCATGTATCCAATCCATACTCCCTTAACGTGCTAACAAGAATATTGTGGGAGACCGTATCAAAAGCCTTGCTAAAGTCAAGGTATATCACATCCACTGACTTCCCCATGTCCACCGAGCCAGTTACCTCATCATAGAAGCCAATCAGATTGGTCAGGCACGACTTGCCCTTGGTGAATCCATGTTGACTATTCCTGATCACTTTCCCCTCTTCCAAGTGCTTCAAAATGGATTCCTTGGGGATCCCCTCCATGATTTTCCAGGGACTGAGGTAAGGCTGACTGGCCAGTAGTTCCCTGGATCATCCTTCTTCCCTTTCTTAAAGATGGGCCCTGCATTTGCCTTTTCCCAATCATCCGGGATCTCTCCCGATCTCCACGACTTTTCAAAGCTAATGGCCAAAGGCTCTGCAATGACATTTGCCAACTCCCTCAGCACCCTTGGATGCACTAAGTCCGGACCCATGGATTTGTGTATGTTTAGCTTTTCTAAATTGTTCCTAACTTGTTCTTTCCCCACCGAGGGCTGCCACCTCCTTCCCATACTGCCTTGCCTACTGCATTAGTCTGGGAGCTGACCTTGTGCGTGAAGACAGAGACAAAGAAAGCATCGAGTACTTCAGCTTTTCCCACCAGGTTACCTCCCTCAGCCAGTAAGGGCCCCACACCCTCTCTGATCACCTCTTATTGCTAACATGCCTGGAGAAACCTTTCTTGTTCCCCTTCACATCCCTTGCCAGCTGCAATTCCAGTTGCGCTTTCACCTTCCTGATAACTCCCCTGCATTCTCGAGCAATAGATTTATACTCCTCCCTAGTCAACTGTCCAAGTTTCCACTTCTTGTCAGCTTCCCTTTTGTGTGTAAGCTCACCAAGGATGTCCCTGGTAAGCCAATCTGGTCGCCTACCATATTTGCTCTTCTTGCTGCGCATCAGGATGGTTTCTTCCTTTGATCAGGATCCTGAAATCGACCATCTCATGATCACTGCTTCCCAGGTTGTCACCCACCTCCACTTCCCCTACTAGTTCCTCCCTGTTTGTGAGCAGCAGGTCAAGCTGCACATGGCCCCTGGTCGGTTCCTTCAGCACTTGTACCAAGAAGTTATCCCCAATATTCTCCAAAAATTTCCTGGATTGTCTGTGTCCTGCTGTATTGGTCTCCCAACAGATATCAGGTGATTAAAGTCCCCCACGAGAACCAGGGCCTGTGATCTGGAAGCTTCTCTCGGTTGTCTGAAGAAAGCCTCGTCTACCTCATCCACCTGATCTGGTCTATAGCAGACACCAACCACAACATCACCCTGTTGCTTCCACCTTTAAATTTAACCCGTAGACTCTCAACAGGCTTTTCTCCCTCTATATACTGGAGCTCCGAGCAATCCTACTGCACTTACATCCAGTGCAACTCCTCCTCCTTTTCTCCCCCGCCTGTTGTTCTGGAACAGCTTATCCCCTTCCATGCCAGCGCTCCAGTCATGCGAGTTGTCCCACCACGTCTCCGTTATTCCGATAAAATCACTGTTCTTTGACTGGTCCAGGGCTTCTAATTCTTCCTGTTTGTTGCCCAGGCTTCTCGCATTGGCGTACAAACCCCGCAGGTAGCCAGTTGCTCGCCCTGCCTTCTGCATCCGAATCAGGGGTCCCCCTTTGTCGCTCGTTCCTCCTTGTGATTCTTCCCCGGGTCCGACTTCCTCACTCCCCTCAGGGCTTTGGTCACCGTCCCCCAACGAACCTAGTTTAAAGCCCTTCCCACGAGGTTTGCAAGCCTGCCCGCGAAGATGCTCCTTCCTCTCTTGGTTAGGTGGGTCCCATCGCTTCCTAGCAATCCTTGCACCCGGAACAGAATCCCATGGTCGAACCCCTTCTCTGAGACCGTGCCCCTTCCCCTCCCCCCGTCACTGTCCCCCAGCCTCACTCTGTTTCACTGGGCTGAGGCAGAGGTTGGGGCACTGGAGGGAGGTGAGGCAGAGGTTACCATGAGTGGGCCATGACCCACCGCCCCAGCACCTGCCCCACTCTGCCTGGCCGCCCAGCCAGGGGGCGGGGGGGGTGCAGCGTGGCTGGGTTTTGAGGCGACTGTGCAGAACCCAGTGTTCTGGGCCCAGGGCCGGGGAGGAGCCGGCAGGGCCTGTCTGCTATTCCCGCGCCTGGCTGCTGTTTGCGAGGGACATTCCCAGCACTGGCTCCGCAGGGATTCCAAAGCTTTGCTGCCGAGAGCCATGGGCAGGCTGCACCCCCCACCGTGCAGGGCGGAGAGGCCAGCGACTGCCAGCACTTGCCTGACAATGGGCCCATGTTGCCAAATCACATCTGAGGAATTCGGCTGGGAACCCAGGGCCACTGATCCGCCAGGACACACGGGCAGGCGACCAAGCCCCTTCGGGGAGGTACGGTCAATGGGCAATGGGCTTCCCTCCGCACGGGCCGGGGAGAGGCCCTGGGGCGCCTCCGTCTTGCCCTCACTCCAGAGCCCCTTGGCTGGGGACAGAGCGGGAGGGGTCTGGCGAGCCAGCCTGGCACAGGACGAGCTCCAGAGACCAGTGAGCCGGCAGCTCGTTCTCTCTGCTCCAAGCCTGCCCCAGCCGTGGGCATGGCTGTGCAATGCGCTGGCCTTCCCCAGCCTCCTCCTCTTAGGAATAAACCCAGCGCTGCTCCAGGCCCGGGCACGGCCCGGCGGGCTCCTTGGGGAAGGGGCTGCCCTAAAAACTGACCTGGGCGTGGGGCTGGCCCTCTGGGACTGGGAGAACCTGCTCAGATGAGGGGGGATGGGTTAGAACCTCTCCCCTGTGTGAGGGGGGCTGGGGGGGCACAGGGAGCACTGGGCTGTCTGAGGGGAGGTGGGGGAGGGGTTATAACCTCTCCCCTGTGTGAGGGGGCTTGGGGGGGCACAGGGAGCGCTGGGGTGTCTGAGGGGAGGTGGGGGATGGGTTATAACCTCTCCCCTGTGTGAGGGGGGTTTGTGGGGGCACAGGGAGCGCTGGGGTGTCTGAGGGGAGGTGGGGGAGGGGTTATAACCTCTCCCCTGTGTGAGGGGGCTTGGGGGGGCACAGGGAGCACTGGGGTGTGTGAGGGGAGGTGGGGGATGGGTTAGAACCTCTCCCCTGTGTGAGGGGGGCTGGGGGGGCACAGGGAGCACTGGGGTGTCTGAGGGGAGGTGGGGGATGGGTTCTAACCTCTCCCCTGTGTGAGGGGGGCTGGGGGGGCACAGGGAGCACTGGGGTGTCTGAGGGGAGGTGGGGGGTGGGTTATAACCTCTCCCCTGTGTAAGGGGGGCTGGGGGGCACAGGGAGCACTGGGGTGTCTGAGGGGAGGTGGGGGATGGGTTATAACCTCTCCCCTGTGTGAGGTGGGGCTGGGGGGGCACAGGGAGCACTGGGGTGTCTGAGGGGAGGTGGGGGGTGGGTTATAACCTCTCCCCTGTGTAAGGGGGGCTGGGGGGCACAGGGAGCACTGGGGTGTCTGAGGGGAGGTGGGGGATGGGTTATAACCTCTCCCCTGTGTGAGGTGGGGCGGGGGGGCACAGGGAGCACTGGGGTATCTGAGGGGAGGTGGGGGATGGGTTATAACCTCTCCCCTGTGTAAGGGGGGCTGGGGGGCACAGGGAGCACTGGGGTGTCTGAGGGGAGGTGGGGGATGGGTTAGAACCTCTCCCCTGTGTGAGGTGGGGCGGGGGGGCACAGGGTGCTGGGGTGTCAAGGGGATTTGCTTGTGTAACCTTTAGCTGGCCAGGGTGGCAGCAGAGGTGCGCGGGGGGCTGGTTGGTGCCTCATAGGGAAGGGCTCTGTGATGTATGGAGGGTGCTGTCTGCTTGGTTCTTTTCTGCCTCTTTTGAGTATCCAGCCTTTAGGGACTTGGAAACTATTTCTTTTCCCTATTACATTCCAGTTCGGCTTTCCCCTTGATATAGTTTTTTCCCCACTGCCTCTTCTTGTCCCCCTCTCCCCCATCTTTTTCTTTTTCCAGTCCCCTCCCTTCTCCCCTATTTATTTTGGTCCCAGACATCCCACACTCTGGTCATCTGAAGAAGTGGGTTGTGCCCAGGAAATCTCATGATCCCACCGACGTGTTTTGTTCGTCTGTAAAGCGCTACCAGCCCGTTGGTTGTTGTTTTCAGTTTTGTCTGTATTGTGGGATTCCCACTGACTCCCTCCAAGGGTACGTCTACACTAGCTCGGTAGTTCGAGCTAGGTGGGCAAATGAGGGCAACCAGAGTTGCAAATGAAGCCCGGGATTTAAGTATCCCGGCCTTCATTTGCATCTTCCCGGGCACCGCCATTTTTAAATCCCCCTTAGTCTGAACTCCGTGCCCGCGGCTACACGCGGCTACACGCGGCTACACGCGGCACGGAGTAGGTAGTTTGAATTGGAACGAGGAGCACCGGTAGTTGGAATTAGAGATCCTAATTCGAACTACTTACGCCGTGCCACGTGTAGCTGCGTGTGGCCGCGGGCACGGAGTTTGGACTAAGGGGGATTTAAAAATGCAATGCGCTGGCCACCACTGCCCCCTCCAGCTGCACTGCACCTGCCCACTCCAGCTGCACTGCCCCCGCCACTGCCCCCTCCAGCTGCACTGCACCTGCCCACTCCAGCTGCACTGTGTCCACCACTGCCCCCTCCAGCTGCACTGCACCCACCACTGCCCACTCCAGCTGCACTGCGTCCGCCACTGCCCCCTCCAGCTGCACTGCACCCACCACTGCCCACTCCAGCTGCACTGCGTCCGCCACTGCCCCCTCCAGCTGCACTGCACCCACCACTGCCCACTCCAGCTGCACTGCGTCCGCCACTGCCCCCTCCAGCTGCACTGCACCCACCACTGCCCCCTCCAGCTGTACTGCACCCACCACTGCCCCCAACAGCTGCACTGCACCTGCCCACTCCAGCTGCACTGCGCCCCACTAACTGGACTGCGCCCATCACTACCCCCTCCTGCTGCACTGCACCTGCCCATTTCAGCTGCATTGTGCCCACCACTGCGCCCCTCCAGCTGCACTGCGCCCGCCACTGCTCCCCACTAACTGGACTGCGTCCACCACTGCTCCCTCCAGCTGCACTGCACCTGCCACTGTGCCCCTCTAACTGGACTGCATCCATCACTGCCCCCTCCAGCTGCACTGCCCCGCCACTGTGCCCCTCTAACTGGACTGCGCCCACCACTGCCCCCTCCACCTGCACTGCCCCGCCACTGTGCCCCTCTAACTGGACTGCGTCCACCACTGCCCCCTCCACCTGCACTGCCCCGCCACTGTGCCCCTCTAACTGGACTGCGCCCACCACTGCCCCCTCCACCTGCACTGCCCCGCCACTGTGCCCCTCTAACTGGACTGCGTCCACCACTGCCCCCTCCACCTGCACTGCCCCGCCACTGTGCCCCTCTAACTGGACTGCGCCCACCACTGCCCCCTCCACCTGCACTGCCCCGCCACTGTGCCCCTCTAACTGGACTGCGTCCACCACTGCCCCCTCCAGCTGCACTGCCCCGCCACTGCTCCCCACTAACTGGACTGCGTCCACCACTGCTCCCTCCAGCTGCACTGCACCTGCCACTGTGCCCCACTAACTGGACTGCATCCATCACTGCCCCCTCCAGCTGCACTGCCCTGCCCGTTTCAGCTGCATTGTGCCCACCACTGCCCCCTCCAGCTGCACTGCCTCGCCACTGTGCCCCATTAACTGGACTGCATCCATCACTGCCCCCTCCAGCTGCACTGCCCCGCCACTGTGCCCCTCTAACTGGACTGCGCCCACCACTGCCCCCTCCACCTGCACTGCCCCGCCACTGTGCCCCTCTAACTGGACTGCGCCCACCACTGCCCCCTCCACCTGCACTGCCCCGCCACTGTGCCCCTCTAACTGGACTGCGCCCACCACTGCCCCCTCCACCTGCACTGCCCCGCCACTGTGCCCCATTAACTGGACTGCATCCACCACTGCCCCCTCCACCTGCACTGCCCCGCCACTGTGCCCCTCTAACTGGACTGCGCCCACCACTGCCCCCTCCACCTGCACTGCCCCGCCACTGTGCCCCTCTAACTGGACTGCGCCCACCACTGCCCCCTCCACCTGCACTGCCCCGCCACTGTGCCCCATTAACTGGACTGCATCCACCACTGCCCCCTCCACCTGCACTGCCCCGCCACTGTGCCCCTCTAACTGGACTGCGTCCACCACTGCCCCCTCCACCTGCACTGCCCCGCCACTGTGCCCCTCTAACTGGACTGCGTCCACCACTGCCCCCTCCACCTGCACTGCCCCGCCACTGTGCCCCTCTAACTGGACTGCGTCCACCACTGCCCCCTCCAGCTGCACTGCCCCGCCACTGTGCCCCTCTAACTGGACTGCGTCCACCACTGCTCCCTCCACCTGCACTGCCCCGCCACTGTGCCCCTCTAACTGGACTGCGTCCACCACTGCCCCCTCCAGCTGCACTGCCCCGCCACTGTGCCCCTCTAACTGGACTGCGTCCATCACTGCCCCCTCCAGCTGCACTGCCCCGCCACTAAGGGGAAGCTCCAGCCCTGGGTCACTGCAGACTCGAGGCCCCGGGGGCGCCATGCAGCAGTTCCTGCTCCAGAGCCCGACACCCGGTCCGGTCCGGTCCGGTCCGCAGGGCAGCCGGCGCCTGGGCGAGCCGGGTCCCGGGGGGCAGTGCCCGGGGCCCTGTGCGCGGCAGCGGGAGGGCACTAGGACCGGGCCGGGCGGCCGGCGGAGGGGGGGCCGCTCTGACTCCCGCAGCCGGTGCCGCCGGCAGACACTTGTGGAGACAGGCGGCGGGAGCGGGCGAGGCGGCCCCTGCCACGGCCGGGGCATGAGCCAGCGGTTCACGGTCACGGCGCTGCCCCGGGAGGAGGCGGCCCCCGCGCTGCAGCAAGGGGCCCCGCCCGGCCGCCCCCCCGGAGCAGACGGCAAAGGTAGGGGGGTGCCGGCCGGGGCGGGCTGCTCGGGGACCTGCGGGGCCAGGCGGGGGAGGAGCCGCTGGCCCGGGCAGAAGTTGCTGCTGGGGGGGGCGCCAGGCTCGCTGCAGGGCGCTGGCCGACGGGGGGAGCCGGGGTGGGCGGCGGCCCGAGGGCTGGGCGGTGGGGGGCGCCCCCCCATCCCCCGCTATTCACTTCCAGCCCCACGCGTGGGGGAGCAGCCGCGGCCCGGCCGCTGGGGGCGTGTCCCCGTCTGTGGGAGCAGAGCACCCTGGGCAGGCAGCCCCCTTGGTGGAGCTGGGGGGAGGCCTGGAGCTGGCTGTCCGTGCCGGCGGGACGCCCCAGCTCTCCGGGCGCCTGAGCCGCAGGGCGGGGGGGCAGCTGGGGGATGCCCTGGGGCGGGGGGGGCAGCTGGGGGATGCCCTGGGGCGGGGGGGCAGCAGCTGGGGGTGCCCTGGGGCGGGGGGGGGCAGCTGGGGGTGCCCTGGGGCGGGGGGGGCAGCTGGGGGTGCCCTGGGGCGGGGGGGGCAGCTGGGGGTGCCCTGGGGGGGGCAGCTCTCCAGGGACTTGGCGTGGCACATGCCCAGCCGGGCAGCCTGTTGCCCCAGCCAGAGGGGGAGGCAGGCAGCAGCAAAGGGCCGGGTCTTGCCCTGGGGCACCCAGCCTGGCAGGATCCAGCCCAGCTGGGCCTGAGTGGGGCCTGCCAGCTCCTGCCTGTGGCTCCTGGGTGCAGGGGCTCTGGCCCAGGGGTGGAGCGCAGCAGACCCCCCGCGCTGTGCGGCGCAGAGCACGGGGCTCTTGGCTGAGCATCCGGCGATCCCGGAGCCGTATCGATCTGAGAGAGCCAAGCTGGGCAGCAGCCTGCCCACGGCACGGCCGGGAGTTTGTCCTCGGCAGGGCGCCTGGCAGGAGGCCGGCAGGGAGCTGCTGAACCTGGCCCGTGTGGCAGACGTGCGGGCTGCGTGGGGCTGTGCAGGGGGGGCCAGGGGAGGGGTGTGGCTCCTGTTGTCTGGCCCATGGACCCCCGGGCTGTCAGTGACCCCTGAGTGCAGTAGGCTCTGGCCTGGCCACGGGGCAGGTCGCCCTGGGGACCGTGCGAGAGGCCGGAGGCTGCCAGCCCCGCTGGGGGCCTGCCCCGTGCCCAGGGAGTCACTCAGAGCAGTGTGGCGGGAGGGGCGGTAACACAGGTGGGCTGGGGTAGGGAGGGAAGGGCGCACTCAGCTTACCAGGGCATCCAGCCGACCACTCGCGTCCCCTCCCGCCTCTGTATCAGGCAGCAAAGGGGGGAGCAGGAGCTGGTGCTAAAGCCGGTCCCCCCCAGCATTGTCTCCATGGTGCCACCTGCCCCTCCCCCCGCTAGAGGCAGTGCTGGGGGGCAGGGGTGGCACGACTCCTCTTGCC
This sequence comes from Pelodiscus sinensis, assembly GCF_049634645.1. Classification (NCBI taxonomy): domain Eukaryota; kingdom Metazoa; phylum Chordata; order Testudines; family Trionychidae; genus Pelodiscus; species Pelodiscus sinensis. The sequence goes on along the minus strand of NW_027465936.1, from coordinate 61,243 downwards.
CTCTACATTGCAGAGCCGCAGCGGGGTTTGGTCCTGGCCTGGCGCGAGCCGGAACTCAGCCGGCTGCCTAGCGACTGCCACCCGCCACTTCACATCCCTCGTGGGGGCAGCTCTTGGGGGCCACGGCGTGGGCCGGGTTGCTGTGATGTGGGAAAGATCCCGCGTGCGTCCTGCAAGCCTAACGCTCCGAGCTGAAATCTGGGCACGCGGCTCAGAGCCAGGGCTGCTTACAACCCCACACTGGGTCCCTCCGCTATGGGGCACCTGTCACGGCGTGTGGGGGAGCCCCCGGGCCCGGCACCCCCCACAGCCAGTCGGGACTCTCAGGCAGCAGGTGCAGCAGAAGGTTTATTGCTTCCGAGGGACACAGCACAGCTCACACGTGTGGTTACAGGAGCCGTCAGCACAGCCCAGCCTGGGGAGAGGGGGGCCCAGGGCCAGGACTCTGGGCCCCTGCCCTGCCCCCCAAGCCAGCTAGATTCCCCTCTCCCCCAGCCAGCCCCCAGGCGGCCCCACTCCCTGTTCAGATTCCCGGGCCCCAGGTGGTAACTGACCGTCACTGGCTGCATCTTCCCCCTGGGGCCAGGGGCCAGGCCATTCCCTACGGGCCTCCCCTCAGGCGCTCCCCCCAGGGACCCCATTCCCCTCTGGGCACTGCGCGCCCGCCCACCCGCCCACCCACACACACAGTCACTGCGGAGCAGCACAGAGCAGTGGGAATCACACAGCACAACACGGCCACCCGCGAATGCGACCCCCCTACCCCACAGCGTCAAACCAGCCCCACCGAGCACTCCACCTGCCGCTCCGCCCAGCACCAAGTTGCACAAGCAAATCCCCTCACACACCCCAGTGCTCCCTGTGCCCCCCATCCCCCCTTACACAGGGGAGAGGTTATAACCCATCCCCCCTCCCCTCAGACACCCCAGCGCTCCCTGTGCCCCCCAGCCCCCCTTACACAGGGGAGAGGTTATAACCCATCCCCCCTCCCCTCAGACACCCCAGCGCTCCCTGTGCCCCCCAACCCCCCCTTACACAGGGGAGAGGTTATAACCCCTCCCCCCTCCCCTCAGACACCCCAGCGCTCCCTGTGCCCCCCCAGCCCCCCTTACACAGGGGAGAGGTTATAACCCCTCCCCCCTCCCCTCAGACACCCCAGTGCTCCCTGTGCCCCCCAGCCCCCCTTACACAGGGGAGAGGTTATAACCCCTCCCCCCTCCCCTCACACACCCCAGTGCTCCCTGTGCCCCCCAGCCCCCCCTTACACAGGGGAGAGGTTATAACCCATCCCCCACCTCCCCTCACACACCCCAGTGCTCCCTGTGGCCCCCCAGCCCCCCTTACACAGGGGAGAGGTTATAACCCATCCCCCACCTCCCCTCACACACCCCAGCGCTCCCTGTGCCCCCCAGCCCCCCTTACACAGGGGAGAGGTTATAACCCTTCCCCCACCTCCCCTCACACACCCCAGTGCTCCCTGTGCCCCCCCAGTCCCCCTCACACAGGGGAGAGGTTATAACCCATCCCCCACCTCCCCTCAGACACCCCAGTGCTCCCTGTGCCCCCCCAGACCTCCTTACACAGGGGAGAGGTTATAACCCATCCCCCACCTCCCCTCACACACCCCAGCGCTCCCTGTGCCCCCCAACCCCCCCTTACACAGGGGAGAGGTTATAACCCATCCCCCACCTCCCCTCACACACCCCAGTGCTCCCTGTGCCCCCCAGCCCCCTCACACAGGGGAGAGGTTATAACCCCTCCCCCACCTCCCCTCAGACACCCTAGTGCTCCCTGTGCCCCACCCTGCCCCCCCACACGGGGAGAGGTTATAACCCCTCCCCCCCACACACACACCCCAGTGCTCCCTGTGCACCTCCCAAACTGGAGCGGGTCACATGATCGCCTCCCCTGCCCGGGTCCTTTCTATGGCGACAGCCGGGGGGTCCCTGCTGGTCTCCGGCTCCCGGCCGCCTCCCTCGGGCCCGTATGGGCCACGCTCCAGGCCCCTCGCCCAAGCGGAATAGCCAGTCCCTGAGCAGCCCCCTCCCCACAGGCGGCGACGCCGGCTGCTCCCGGAGACACTGAGATAGCAGCGCAGGCCCGCGGGCGCAACGCCCCACGCACAGGTCCCACCGGGGACTCAGCAGAGCATCCGCGTCCCAGCCCCTCCCTGGCCCCGGCCCAGGATCTGGGGCAGACACGCTAAGGCTGCAGGCTGTGGGCTTCTTTCGGAAGAAGCTTTTCCAGAAGAGAGCTTCCGGACATCTTCTTCCGACAGGGAGCGGACAAGGGGGCGCGGCAAAGGGGCAGCGCGGCAGGGATCCCGTCCCCGGCTGCGCGGCGCTGCTCACTGATGCCGAGGTGGCGATCACGGGGGCAGCGCCGCTCCGCTGAGCTCGGGCTCCGTGCGGTGCTGCCGCTTTGAAACTCTGAGTCTCCCCCTGGCGCCAGGCTCCGTGCTGCGCTTCCTCTTTGGAATGCACATGGGCCCGCCGGGGACCCTGTACACATCAAAGCTGGCTCCCGTGTGACTTAATGTTAACAAATCTCCGGGGCGGATGGCATTCATCCAAGGGGTCTAAAAGAACTCAAATGGGAAATTGCTGAGCTATTACCTGTGGTTTGTAACCTATCCTTTAAATCGGCTTCCGTTCCTAATGACTGGAAGGTAGCCAACGTGACACCAATATTTAAAAAGGGCTCTAGAGGCGATCCTGGCAATTACAGATCGGTAAGTCTAACTTCAGTACCGGGCAAATTAGTCGAAACAATAGAAAAGAATAAAATTGTGAGGCATGTAGAAGAACATCATTTGTTGGACAAAAGTCAACATGGTTTCTGTAAAGGGAAATCCTGTCTTACTAATCTACTAGGGTACGTCTACACTACAGCGCTAATTCGAACTAACTTAATTCGAATTAGTTAATTTGAACTAAGCTAATTCGAACTAACGCATCTAGACTTAAAAAGCTAGTTTGAATGAGCATTTTGCTAATTCGAACTAGCATGTCCACATTGAGTGGACCCTGAAGCGGGGTTAAGGATGGCCGGAAGCAGTGCCGGCAGGGCATCAGGTTAGGACTTAGAGCGTGGAGCTGCTGCCTCAGGCTAGCCGAGGGCTGTGCTTAAAGGGACCCAACCCCCACCCCGGACAGACAGTTCTCAGGGGCTCCCCGCTTGCAAAGCAGTCCTGGCTTGGAGTGCCCGGAGTACCCACACTGGGCACCTCACAGCACTTGGCCATCAGCCCGGCTGCACTTGCTGTAGGCTGCCATCTCGGGAGAGGGGGCAATCGGGGGGCTGCAGGAGAGCTTCCACCCCCAGAAGCCCGCAGAGCCACCCCAGTCCTCCCCATCGGGGGCTCATGCCCCATTCCTCCCTCACCTCTTTCCACTTACCCCTCCCTAGCCCCCCTTCCTGATGTACAAAATAAAGGACACGTGTGTTCAAAAATAGGAACTCTCTTTAGTGAACAAAACTTGGGGAGACTGGGAAAAGGAGGTGGGAGAGGGGAAGAGAGAGGGTGGGAGAGGGGAGGGCAACTAACATGATCAGAGGTTTGGAACAGGTCCCATATGAAGAGAGGCTAAAGAGACTGGGACTTTTCCGCTTAGAAAAGAGGAGACGGAGGGGGGATAGGATAGAGGTCTATAAAATCATGAGTGCTGTGGAGAGGGTGCATAAAGAAAAGTTCTTCATGAGTTCCCATAAAGAAGGACTAGAGGACACCAAAGGAAAGGAATGGGTAGCAGGCTTCAAACTAACAACAGAAAGTTGTTCTTCACAAAGCAAATAGTCAACCTGTGGAACTCCTTGCTGCAGGAGGTTGTGAAGGCTAGAACTAGAACAGAGTTTAAACAGAAGTGAGACAAAGTCATGGAGGTTGGGTCCATGGAGTGCTATTAGCCAGGGGGAAGGAATGGTGTCCCTGGCCTCTGTTTGTGGAAGGCTGGAGAGGGATGACACGAGACAAATGGCTTGGTCGTTGTCTTTGGTCCATCCCCTCCAGGGTCCCTAGGGTTGGCCGCTGTCAGCAGACAGGCTACTGGGCTAGATGGACCTTTGGTCTGACCCAGTACGGCCATTGTAAGTTCAGGGCTCAGGGTCGGGGGTCTCACTGGACCACCTTGATTTTCATGCCAATCTGCTCCTGGGTGGCCAGGCTGGCAGCTCTCCTGCCCTAGACGGCCACTTTCCTGTGCCTAGTGCGGAGGTCGTGGACGAGGTCCACGATATCTGCACTAGACCAGGCGGACACCCGCCTCTTGCGGACCCGGGCAAGCTCCCGGGAGCCGCCAGCCTGGTCCCGGGAAGAGGCAGAGGGCAGGGTGGCAGCGGGTGGTCGGCTCGAGCCGGCTCGAGGGCAGGGTCTGCTGGCTGGGTGCTGGCAGGCTTGCACCTGGCACGGGCACCGTAGCCAGCCCGTGCCCCTTTAAGGGCTCCGGGGCCGGGAGGGGGGCAGACAAGTTTCCCTGGTGGTGCCCAGAGTGGCCACCAGGGAAAGCTGGGGAGGGCCAGCCTCCCACTAGTTCGAATTAAGGGTCTACACAGCCCTTACTTCGAACTGCTTAATTCGAACTAGGCTTAGTCCTCGTGGAATGAGGTTTACCTAGTTCGAATTAAGCGCTCCGCTTGTTCGAATTAAGTTCAAACTAGCGGTTTGCATGTGTAGCGCCTATCAAAGTTAATTCAAACTAATGGCTGCTAGTTCGAATTAACTTTGTAGTGTAGACATACCCTTAGAGTTCTTTGAAGGGGTTAACAAACATGCGGACAAGGGGGATCCAGTAGATATAGTTTACTTGGATTTTCAGAAAGCCTCTGACAAGGTCCCTCACCAAAGGCTCTTGTGTAAATTGCATGGCCATGGGATAAGAGGGAAGGTCCTTTCGTGGACTGAGAACTGGTTAAAAGACAGGAAACAAAGGGTAGGAATAAATGGTAAATTTTCAGAATGGAGAGGGGTAACTAGTGGTGTACCCCAAGGGTCAGTCCTGGGACCAATCCTTTTCAACTTATTCATAAATGATCTGGAGAAAGGGGTAAGCAGTGAGGTGGTAAAGTTTGCAGATGATACCAAACTGTTTAGGATAGTCAAGACAGAAGCAGACTGTGAGGGACTCCAAGAAGATCTCACCAAACTGAGTTTTTGGGCAACAAAATGGCAAATGAAATTTAACGTGGATAAGTGTAAAGTAATGCACATCGGGAAAAATAACCCCAACTATACGTACAGAATGATGGGGGTTAATTTGGCTACGACAAATCAGGAAAGAGATCTTGGAGTTATCGTGGACAGTTCTCTGAAAACTTCCACGCAGTGTGCAGCGGCGGTCAAAAAGGCAAATAGGATGCTAGGAATTATTAAGAAAGGGATAGAAAATAAGACCCAGAATATCTTACTGCCCCTGTATAAAACTATGGTACGCCCACATCTTGAATACTGTGTACAGATGTGGTCTTCTCACCTCAAAAAAGATATTTTGGCCTTGGAAAGGGTTCAGAAAAGGGCAACTAAAATGATTAGGGGTTTGGAACGGGTCCCATACGAGGAGAGGCTAAAGCGACTGGGACTTTTCAGTTTAGAAAAGAGGAGACTGAGGGGGGACATGATAGAGGTCTATAAAATCATGAGTGATGTGGAGAGGGCTGTGACGTAGTGGGGGTACCTGGCTGGTTTCTATGCTGCTGGCTCTGGGGTAACCCCCACTGGCTGCAGTTGGTACCACGGCCCAGCAAAACAGGATGAGTCATTATTGAAAGGCATCTCGCAACCTGTCTGACCAGCCACCCCCCATGGAGAGGAACAAAGGAAGGTGGATGCTGCCCTGGCTGGGGGGCAGGGCTGGAGGAGAGTTAGTTTAGTTCAGGTCTGGGAGGATGGAGGAAGCAGCCTCAGCAACAGGCTGGGGGGTTTAGAAGCCGAGACCCCCCCCCCCCATATTAAGGGGGGCTGAGGCATCCTAGGCCTGCCCTGTAACCTGATGACATCTGTGCTGTGCTGTATGCTGGAGAGGCAATAAACCACCTCTATTCTACCGGCTGGCGGAGTCTGTTCGTGCCATTTCAGGGGTGCAGAAGACAGGGGACCCCAACGTGCCGTCACACTGTGGAGAGGGCCGATAAAGAAAAGTTTTTTATTAGTTCCCATAATAGAAGAACTAGAGGACACCAAATGAAATGAATGGGGAGCAGGTTTAAAACTAATAAAAGAAAGTTCTTCTTCACACAGCGTGTAGTCAACCTGTGGAACTCCTTGCCAGAGGAGGCTGTGAAGGCTAGGACTATAAGGGTATGTCTGCACTACCACCCTAGTTTGAACTAAGCTGGTTAATGTAGTCAACCGAAGTTGCAAATGAAGCCCGGGATTTAAATATCCTGGGCTTCATTTGCATCTTGCTGGGTGCTGCCATTTTTAAAGCCCTGGTAGTTCGAACTCCCTGCCCGCGGCTACATGTGGCACGGAGTAGGTAGTTCGAATTAGGCTTTCTAATTCGAACTACTGGTACACCTTGTTCCACGAGAGAGCCTAATTCGAACTACCTACTCCATGCCGCGTGTAGCATGGCACGGAGTCCGAACTACCGGGGCTTTAAAAATGGCGGCGCCCGGCAAGATGCAAATGAAGCCCAGGATATTTAAATCCCGGGCTTCATTTGCAACTTCGGTTGACTACATTAACCACTCTAGTTCAAACTAGGGGGGTAGTGTAGACAGACCCTAATAGAGTTTAAAGAGAAGCTGGATAAATTCATGGAGGTTAGGTCCATAAAAGGCTATTAGCCAGGGGATAAAATGGTGTCCTTGGCCTCTGTCTGTCAGAGGCTGGAGAGGGATGGCAGGAGACAAATCGCTTGATCATTGTCTTCGGTCAACCCTCTCTGGGGCACCTGGTGCTGCCACTGTCGGCAGACAGGCTACGGGGCTAGATGGACCTTTGGTCTGACCCCGCACGGCTGTTCTGATGTTCTTATGACTTCCTGCCGGCCCTGGGCTGCACGCGAGTCCCGCATTCCCCCTTGGAAACGTGCAAGGGGCCAGCGGGGCTCTTGTGCGTCTACAGGAGGAATGCAGACAGGCGGGAATTCCATCGGCTAGTCAATTCACCGCAAATTAACACCCTAAATCACCCGGTGGGGCCCTGGCGGCCTGCCTGCTCCTATCCAGTGGGGGAGGGGGGTGTTAGCAACACAGCCCTGGCCAGCACCCCCGAGGCGCCGTGGCCTCAGTGGTAGGGCTGGGAGCAGAAGGGAAGTCAGTGGTGCCAAGGGACGGGGTGGGGGGTGGGGCAGGGGACCTTGCTGGAGCTGCGTCACTGGTTCTTGGCTGGCAGGCGGGGGACAGGCCGAGCTGCTGGGGCTAGGAGCCTGCGTCCTGGCTAACCGTGGGCAGGGTGAGCCCTCGTCCGGCTGCTGCGGGCAGCGCCAGGGCTGACACCTGTGCCCCGGCTGGGCAGGGCTTTGGTTAGAGGGGCTGGCGAGGGCCGTCGGCTCTGCCCTGCGGGATGCAGGCTCTGCTGCGTGCTAAGCATCCCGCCCAGGCGGCTCCAGCCTCTGCCCCTCCCCGGCCCCTGCCCCATGGGCCTCCTGTTCTCACCGCTGGGCCGCTTCCCGGAGCTTTCCTCTCCCTGCCTCTTGGCCGCCCCTGTGGCGAGGGGGGCACGGGCTGGCCCGCTCTCCTGGCCCTCGCAGGCCGCCGAGGCCGGGAGCTCAGCCCCAGACCACGTGGCAGCCCCTGGCAGAGGGCCCAAGGGGCGCTGCTGTTCCACTGCACTGGGGCAAGGCTGTGCAGGACCCCCCCTCCCGTGGGGGCTGTTCCCTGGCACCGAGCGCGGGCACCTCCTGTACCCAGAGAAAGACTGCCCAGCTGGGATCTAGAGCCCTCTGCAGCCTACTGCTCTGCCAGTGCCCCCCTCCAGCCCGGGCACCCACCCCCGGCTCTGCCAGTGCCCCCCAGTGCCCCCCTCCAGCCCGGGCACCCACCCCCGGCTCTGCCAGTGCCCCCCAGTGTCCCCCTCCAGCCCGGGCACCCGCCCCCGGCTCTGCCAGTGCCCCCAGTGCCCCCCTCCAGCCCGGGCACCCACCCCCGGCTCTGCCAGTGCCCCCAGTGCCCCCCTCCAGCCCGGGCACCCACCCCCGGCTCTGCCAGTGCCCCCCAGTGCCCCCCTCCAGCCCGGACACCCACCCCCGGCTCTGCCAGTGCCCCCCAGTGCCCCCCTCCAGCCCGGGCACCCACCCCCGGCTCTGCCAGTGCCCCCCAGTGCTCCCCTCCAGCCCGGACACCCACCCCCGGCTCTGCCAGTGCCCCCCTCCAGCCCGGGCACCCGCCCCCGGCTCTGCCAGTGCCCCCCAGTGCCCCCCTCCAGCCCGGGCACCCGCCCCCGGCTCTGCCAGTGCCCCCCAGTGCCCCCCTCCAGCCCGGGCACCCACCCCGGCTCTGCCAGTGCCCCCCAGTGCCCCCCTCCAGCCCGGACACCCACCCGCGGCTCTGCCAGTGCCCCCCAGTGCCCCCCTCCAGCCCGGGCACCCGCCCCCGGCTCTGCCAGTGCCCCCCAGTGCCCCCCTCCAGCCCGGGCACCCGCCCCCGGCTCTGCCAGTGCCCCCCAGTGCCCCCCTCCAGCCCGGACACCCACCCGCGGCTCTGCCAGTGCCCCCCAGTGCCCCCCTCCAGCCCGGGCACCCGCCCCCGGCTCTGCCAGTGCCCCCCAGTGCCCCCCTCCAGCCCGGGCACCCGCCCCCGGCTCTGCCAGTGCCCCCCAGTGCCCCCCTCCAGCCCGGGCACCCGCCCCCGGCTCTGCCAGTGCCCCCCAGTGCCACCCTCCAGCCCGGGCACCCGCCCCCGGCTCTTCCAGTGCCCCCCAGTGCCCCCCTCCAGCCCGGGAACCCACCCTCGGCTCTTCCAGTGCCCCCCAGTGCCCCCCTCCAGCCCGGACACCCACCCCCGGCTCTGCCAGTGCCCCCCAGTGCCCCCCTCCAGCCCGGACACCCACCCCCGGCTCTGCCAGTGCCCCCCAGTGCCCCCCTCCAGCCCAGGCACCCACCCCCGGCTCTGCCAGTGCCCCCCAGTGCCCCCCTCCAGCCCGGACACTCACCCCCGGCTGTGCCGGTGCCCCCCAGTGCCCCTCTCCAGCCCGGGCACCCACCCCCGGCTCTGCCAGTGCTCCCCAGTGCCTCCCTCCAGCCCGGACACCCACCCCCGGCTCTGCCAGTGCCCCCCAGTACCCCCCTCCAGCCCGGACACCCACCCCCGGCTCTGCCAGTGCCCCCCAGTGCCCCCCTCCAGCCCTGGCACCCACCCCCGGCTGTGCCGGTGCCCCTCGGTGCCACTCTGTGCCAACCTACCTCCCACTGTTATCCCAGCTATGGGCTCCCCCACAACAGCTGTGCTGCTGCCCCTTGGTCCAGACCCATAGCTTCCCCCCCCTCCCCCGCCATTTCCCTCCCTACGTTTTTATTTGGCAAAACCTTTGCACCAGGCTGCCCCATGCAGGTTTCGGCGTCTGTGATCCCACCAGACTCAGCAGCGGGGCTCTGCTCCTGCAGGGCTGTGGGGGGGATGGGGTGCCTGGCTCTGGGGGAGGGGTGGGTGCACTGGGTTGGGGGGGGCTGGGGTGCCTGGCTCTGGGGGAGGGGTGGGTGCACTGGGTTGGGGGGGGCTGGGATGCCTGGCTCTGGGGGAGGGGTGGGTGCACTGGGTTGGGGGGGGCTGGGGTGCCTGGCTCTGGGGGAGGGGTGGGTGCACTGGGTTGGGGGGGGCTGGGGTGCCTGGCTCTGGGGGAGGGGTGGGTGCCAGCAGCCTCGTCCCTCCCAGCTCTGCGGCACCACGGACCCCTCGTGCGCCGACCCCGGGCTGCTAACCGGAGTCTCCTCGGCAGCCCTGGGCCACGCTGCTCAGGGCAGCTGGAAGAGCCTGCGGGACTGGGCCCTGGCTGCCCCGCTGCAGCCGGGAGGGGCAGGGAGGGGCCTGCGGCAGGCGGGGGCATCCAGCTGCCCCTTGGAGCAGGCTGGGCAGGTCTCTGGGGGGCCATTGCAGAGCGCGGCCGAGGTCCCCCCCCAGCCATGCTGGTGCACAAAACCCAACCCCCTTGTCCTGCCTGCTGCCCCGCCCCTTCTCTGAGGCTCCGCCTCCCTCCCTCTGCGTCACCAGGTGGGCTCTGGGAGGGGCCAGGAGGGGTGCAGGGCTGGGGCAGCGGCTTGGGGTCTGCTCCCATTGGTTGCAGTTCCCATGGGACAGGGCCAGTGCGTGGGGGAGGGGGCACTGCATGGAGCCCCCCTGGGCCTAGGGGCTGCAGGGACCTGGCAGCGTCTTCTGGCCATGTCCCCGGGCCCTGCTGCGCCGCCTGCCACGGCCTCACAGCCCCTGCCCACGTGTGGCCGGTCGGTCCCCGGGCGGCTCCCCTCCAGGGCGACAGCCCCTTCTCGGGGAGCCTCCTCTCTCTGGGGGTCAGGCCCTCCAGCCTTCTCTGCCCTGAGCCCCTCGGGGCACCACTCATGTGGCACACGGGTCCACGGTGTGGGGAGGCCTGGGGAGGCAGGGGGCTGTGGGTACAGGGGGGAGGCAGGCAGGGAGGGGGAGGCAGGGGGCTGTGGGTACATTGGGAGGCGGGCAGGGAGGGGTGGCAGGGGGAGGCAGGGGGCTGTGGGTACATTGGGAGGGGGGCAGGGAGGGGTGGCAGGGGGAGGCAGGGGGCTGTGGGTACATTGGGAGGCGGGCAGGGAGGGGTGCAGGGGGAGGCAGGGGGCTGTGGGTACATTGGGAGGCGGGCAGGGAGGGGTGCAGGGGGAGGCAGGGGGCTGTGGGTACATTGGGAGGCGGGCAGGGAGGGGTGGCAGGGGGAGGCAGGGGGCTGTGGGTACATTGGGAGGCGGGCAGGGAGGGGGAGGCAGGGGGCTGTGGGTACATTGGGAGGCGGGCAGGGAGGGGTGCAGGGGGCTGTGGGTACATTGGGAGGCGGGCAGGGAGGGGTGGCAGGGGGAGGCAGGGGGCTGTGGGTACATTGGGAGGCGGGCAGGGAGGGGGAGGCAGGGGGCTGTGGGTACATTGGGAGGCGGGCAGGGAGGGGGAGGCAGGGGGCTGTGGGTACATTGGGAGGCGGGCAGGGAGGGGGAGGCAGGGGGCTGTGGGTACATTGGGAGGCGGGCAGGGAGGGGTGGCAGGGGGAGGCAGGGGGCTGTGGGTACATTGGGAGGCGGGCAGGGAGGGGTGCAGGGGGAGGCAGGGGGCTGTGGGTACATTGGGAGGCGGGCAGGGAGGGGTGGCAGGGGGAGGCAGGGGGCTGTGGGTACATTGGGAGGCGGGCAGGGAGGGGGAGGCAGGGGGCTGTGGGTACATTGGGAGGCGGGCAGGGAGGGGTGCAGGGGGAGGCAGGGGGCTGTGGGTACATTGGGAGGCGGGCAGGGAGGGGTGGCAGGGGGAGGCAGGGGGCTGTGGGTACATTGGGAGGCGGGCAGGGAGGGGGAGGCAGGGGGCTGTGGGTACATTGGGAGGCGGGCAGGGAGGGGGAGGCAGGGGGCTGTGGGTACATTGGGAGGCGGGCAGGGAGGGGGAGGCAGGGGGCTGTGGGTACATTGGGAGGCGGGCAGGGAGGGGTGGCAGGGGGAGGCAGGGGGCTGTGGGTACAGGGGGGAGGCGGGCAGGGAGGGGTGCAGGGGGAGGCAGGGGGCTGTGGGTACATTGGGAGGCGGGCAGGGAGGGGTGCAGGGGGAGGCAGGGGGCTGTGGGTACAGGGGGGAGGCGGGCAGGGAGGGGTGCAGGGGGAGGCAGGGGGCTGTGGGTACATTGGGAGGCGGGCAGGGAGGGGTGCAGGGGGAGGCAGGGGGCTGTGGGTACAGGGGGGAGGCGGGCAGGGAGGGGTGCAGGGGGAGGCAGGGGGCTGTGGGTACATTGGGAGGCGGGCAGGGAGGGGTGCAGGGGGAGGCAGGGGGCTGTGGGTACATTGGGAGGTGGGCGGGGGCGTATGGGGAGGCAGACGAGGGCACTGGGGGGGCAAAGCCCTGGGTACAGGTATTGGTGTCACACAAACACTGTGCACAGAAAAATGTCCAGATACAGCCAGGGCGCCATGGAAATCTCCATGGTACCAAACAGGATGAGCAGGCTCTCTTGTTTCCATGGCAACCAGGCCCAGTGTCATTTCTCTCGTGCTGTTCCCTGATGTGACGGGGATCATTGGAGCTGTTCGCTGGCCCTGTGGGGGGAGGGGTCTGGGCTGCCCAGAGCAGGGGGTGGGTGGCTGCAGGGCATGCGGCATCCATGTCATGGGGGGGGCTCCCTTGCTCAGAGTTGGGGTTGCTGGTGGTTACCATGGAAACATGCTGTGTGCCTGTCAGGGAAATGTGCCTACCCATCTCTGTGGTGCATGCCTGGGGGGGAGCATGAGGCTGAGCTAGGGGACCCTCCTGCCGCCTGAGCAGATACCCCAGCAGCTGCCCCGTGCCTGACTCTGCTCTGAGGGGGGCCCTGCTGCATGTGCAGGGCAGTCAGAGCTGGGTACGGTGTATGAGGCAGAGGGGTCAGGTGAGCAGGGACATGAAAAGCGAACCCCAAACCAAGGGACAGTCCTGACACAGGCAAAATGCTTCCTGATGTACTTAGGAGTGCAGTGCTGCAGTGATTGGGGCAGGGGCCCAGCAGGGGGCGCAGTGCTGCAGTGAGTGGGGCAGGGGCCCAGCAGGGGGCGCTGTGCTGTAGTGAGTGGAGAGGGGGCCAACAGGAGGTGCAGTGCTGCAGTGAGCAGAGCATTGGCCAGCAGGGGACGCAGTGCTGCAGTGAGCAGAGCGGGAACCAGCAGGGGGCGCAGTGCTGCAGTGAGCAGAGCGGGAGCCATCAGGGGCGCAGTGCTGCAGTGAGCGGAGCGGGGGCCAGCAGGGGGCGCAGTGCTGCAGTGAGCAGAGCGGGAGCCAGCAGAGGGCGCAGTGCTGCAGTGAGCGGAGCGTTGGCCAGCAGGGGGTGCAGTGCTGCAGTGATCGGAGCGGTGGCCAGCAGGGAGCGCAGTGCTGCAGTGAGCGGAGCGGGAGCCAGCAGGGGATGCTGTGCTGCACTGAGCAGAGCGGGAGCCAGCAGGGGGCGCTGTGCTGCAGCGAGTGGAGCGGTGGCCAGCAGGGGGCGCAGTGCTGCAGTGAGCGGAGTGGTGGCCAGCAGGGGGCGCAGTGCTGCAGTGAGCGGAGCGGTGGCCAGCAGGGGGCGCAGTGCTGCAGTGAGCGGAGCGGTGGCCAGCAGGGGGCGCAGTGCTGCAGTGAGCGGAGCGGGGGCCAGCAGGGGGCGCAGTGCTGCAGTGAGCGGAGCGGTGGCCAGCAGGGGGCACAGTGCTGCAGTGAGCGGAGCGGTGGCCAGCAGGGGGCACAGTGCTGCAGTGAGCGGAGCGGGGGCCAGCAGGGGGCGCAGTGCTGCAGTGAGCGGAGCGGGGGCCAGCAGGGGGCGCAGTGCTGCAGTGAGCGGAGCGGGGGCCAGCAGGGGGCGCAGTGCTGCAGTGAGCGGAGCGGGGGCCAGCAGGGGGCGCAGTGCTGCAGTGAGCGGAGCGGGGGCCAGCAGGGGGCGCAGTGCTGCAGTGAGCGGAGCGGTGGCCCTCGGGGCGCAGTGCTGCAGTGAGCGGAGCGGGAGCCAGCAGGGGGCGCAGTGCTGCAGTGAGTGGAGCGGTGGCCCTCGGGGCGCAGTGCTGCAGTGAGCGGAGCGGGGGCCAGCAGGGGCGCAGTGCTGCAGTGAGCGGAGCGGTGGCCCTCGGGGCGCAGTGCTGCAGTGAGCGGAGCGGGGGCCAGCAGGGGGCGCAGTGCTGCAGTGAGCGGAGCGGGGGCCAGCAGGGGGTGCTGTGCTGCAGTGAGCGGAGCGGGGGCCAGCAGGGGGCGCAGTGCTGCAGTGAGCGGAGCGGTGGCCAGCAGGGGGCGCAGTGCTGCAGTGAGCGGAGCGGGGGCCAGCAGGGGGCGCAGTGCTGCAGTGAGCGGAGCGGGGGCCAGCAGGGGGCGCAGTGCTGCAGTGAGCGGAGCGGGGGCCAGCAGGGGGCGCTGTGCTGCAGTGAGCAGGGTGGGGGCCCAGCAGGAGCTGGCAGGCAGGTGGGGAGCTCTGCAGGGTGCCCCGCCCCATGGCGATGCCTGCCCTGTAGCCTGGAGCCCTGCAGTGCAAGGCAGCCGGTGGTAATTGGGAGGAGAGATGCCCTCCCCGCCCCCTTCCTGGGCATGGCTGTGGGAGGGGCACCTTGCACACAGCCCCTGGGGGTCTGCTCAGTGGGGTGCCCACGTCCTGGGCAGGAGAGCGGCCAGGCGCCAGGGCAACTGTGTGGGCTGGCAGAGGGGCGCCTGCTGGGGCGGGTGTCTCTTGGGGTCTGTCTACACTAGCCCCCGGTTCGAACGAGGGAGGCTAATGTGGCATTCGAATTGCAAATCAAGCCTGGGATTTAAATGTCCCGCGCTTGATTTGCATCTTCCCGGCCGGCGCCATTTTTGAAATGTACAAGCCCGGACGAACTCCCCGCGTCTACACGTGACAGGGACCCGGAAATTCGGTTTAAAGCCCTGCAAGGAGGTTGAACAGGTAGTTCAATTTAGGGCTTGATTTGCAACTTCAGACGCCTACATTAGCCTCCCTAGTCCGAATTAGGGGGCTAGTGTAGACAGACCCTTGGCTCCCCGCGTGTTGCTCCAGGGACCCTTGTTGGGGGGAAGTCAACATGGTTTCTGTAAAGGGAAATCCTGCTTCACCCATCTGCGAGAGTTCTTTGTGGGGTCAACAGACGTGGCCAAGGGGGATGCAGTGGATCTAGTGGACTTAGATTTCCAGAAAGCCAGTGACAAGGTCCCTCACCAAAGGCTCTTGAGCAAAGTACGTTGTCCTGGGATAAGAGGGGAGGCCCGTTCACGGACTGGGGACTGGTTAAAGGACAGGAAACAAAGGTCAGTTTTCCGAGTGGAGAGAGGTGACCAGTGGGGTCCCCAAGGGTCAGTCCTGGGACCGTCCGATTCAACTTAGATATAAATGATCTAGAGAAAGGGGGGAACAGGGAGGTGGCAACGTTTGGTACCAAACTGCTCATGATAGTTAAGACCAGAGCAGACTGTGACGGGCTTCTCAAAGATCTCCCCATTTGCATATCGTCTCGATTCCTTTTCCGGCAGAGGCTTTGTGAGCGCAATTTGCACCCTTCTCCCGAACCCGCCCCCGTGTAGCCGGACCCTCAGTGCGCAGCGACAGTCGAAAAAGCAAACCGAGTGTTAGGAGTCGTTCAGACAGGGCCAGAGAACATCGTCTTGCCTTGGATAAAAGCGTGGGACACCACAGCTGGAATAGTGCTGTGACGCACTGGGGTGTGCTGGCCGCTCCGTCTGGCAGCCACTGGTTGTCGGGGCGTGTGTGTGCGTGTGCGCGTGCGCATGTGCACGTGCATGTGTGTGCATGTGCGCGTGTGCGTTGCATGTGTGTGTGCGTGTGCGTGTGCATGTGCGCGTGCACGTGTGCGCTGCGTGTGTGCGCGTGCGTGTGCGTGCGTGTGTGCGTGTGTGCGTGTGTGCGCGTGCGTGTGTGCGTGTGTGCGTGCATTGCGTGTGTGCGTCCGCGTGTGTGCGTCCGCGTGTGTGTGTATGCGCGTGTGTGTATGCGCGTGTGTGTGTATGCGTGCGTGTGTGCATGCGTGTGTGTGTGCGTGTATGCATGCGTGTGTGTGTGTGTGTGCGTGTGTGTGCGTGTATGCGTGCGTGTGTGTGTGCGTGCATGTATGCATGCGTGTGTGTGTGTGTGTGTGTGTGTGTGTGTGCGCGCACGCGCACGGGGGGGGGTGCCTAAAGGCAGGCACGTAGGCCACAGCCTAGCCACTTCTCACCTGGCCGAGGGAAGGGGTCTGGACAAAGGAAGGGGCGGGGCTGCCTGGGGGGAGCGAGTATTTGGGGGCTGGGAGAGGGGCAGTCGGAGTGTGGGGAAGCCTGGCGGAAGCAGACGATTTAGGGGCCTGTGGACCCCTCCCCCCAAGGGCACTAGGGCTGTCGGCCTGTCCCCCTCTGTCTACACCGAGCCTGTGCTGGGCTGTACCCTGAGAAGCAATAACCCCATTTCTACTCTACTGGCTGGGGGAGTCTCCTCAGGCTGCGCCCGGGGGTGCAGGGCCGGGGGGCTCCCTGACGCGCCGTCACAGCTGTGGCCAGACGCGGTCACCTCACCTCAGAGGAGATCTCTTGGCATTGGAAACGGTTCAGAAAAGGGCAATAAAGTGACAAGGGGCTTGCAACGGGTCCTGTGTGAAGAGGGATTCAGAAGACTGGGGCTGTTGAGCTTAGAAAAGAGGCACTAAGGGGACAGGCTACAGGTCTATAAATCATGACTAGGGTGGAAAAAGTGACTAAGGAAAAGTGATTGACCTATTCCCACAAAGAAAGAACGAGGGGTCACCAAATGAAGTTAATAGGCAGCAGGTTTAAAACAAACAAGAGGAAGGTTTTCTTCACTCCTTGCACAGTCAACCTGTGGAACTCCTCGCCAGAGGATGTGGTGAAGGCTAGAATGTTAACAGGGTTCTATAAAGAGCTGGCTAGATTCCTGGAGGTTGGGTCCATCAGTGGCTATTAGCCAGGCTGGGTAGGGAGGGTCCCTGGCCTCTGT
Source organism: Pelodiscus sinensis (assembly GCF_049634645.1). NCBI lineage: Eukaryota > Metazoa > Chordata > Testudines > Trionychidae > Pelodiscus > Pelodiscus sinensis. The sequence continues at coordinate 44,665 of NW_027465936.1, read as the reverse complement.
CAGGCTGGGAATGGGCGACAGGAGGGATCACATGAGGATTCCCTGTTGTGTCCCCTCCCTCTGGGGCAGACAGGACACTGGGCTGGGTGGGCCTTTGGGCCGACCCCGTCTGGCCTCTCTGATGTCCTTATGTCCCCCAGCTCCATCCTCGGTGATGCCAGCGTTAGGGCCCCCATGCGCAGAGCCTGCCCCATGGCAGTTGAGCAGCAAGGGCTGTGGCGTGGGGGCTGGGCACAGGGCCTAGCTCCATGGGGCCCTTGGGGGAGGGGCCTTTGGCACTGATTCTGGGGGGAGCGGTGGGAAAAGCCAGCGCCCTCCCCCCGGCTGTTGCGAGAGCACCCTCCCCAGCGCAGCCGCTCTGCATCAGGCCCTGCCCCGGGGCCGGGCGCCCTGCGCGGGGGCTGGGAGAGACGCCGGGGCTGCCCGGTGCCCGGCACTTGGCCCCCTCGTCCGGTAAAAACATTCCGAAGATCCCGGACGCGTCCAATGGGCAGCGTCCGCAATTCTCTGCTGAGCCCGGCCCGGCGGCTGGGACACGGCGCAGCTCGGGCTGCCCGGCTTCCTCAGGGTCCGGCGAGAGCAGCCGGCGCTCCGGGGCACGGGCGGGGCCGAGGGCTGTTCCCACCGCCCCAGGGCCAGGCGGCTCTGCTCAGTGCTCAGTGCCGACCGCCCAGCCCAGCCGGTGCCCCTCGCTCCTGCCCCCCAGCCCCTGCCCCCCAGCCCAGCCGGTGCCCCTCGCTCCTGCCCCCCAGCCCCTGCCCCCCAGCCCAGCCGGTGCCCCTCGCTCCTGCCCCCCAGCCCCTGCCCCCCAGCCCAGCCGGTGCCCCTCGCTCCTGCCCCACAGCCCCTGCCCCCCAGCCCAGCCGGTCCCCTCATTCCTGGCCCACAGCCCCTGCCCCCCCAGCCCAGCCGGTGCCCCTCACTCCTGCCCCACAGCCCCTGCCCCCCAGCCCAGTCGGTGCCCCTCGTTCCTGCCCCACAGCCCCTGCCCCCCAGCCCAGCCGGTGCCCCTCGTTCCTGCCCCCCAGCCCCTGCCCCCCAGCCCAGCCGGTGCCCCTCGCTCCTGCCCCACAGCCCAGCCGGTGCCCCACAGCCCCTGCCCCCCAGCCCAGCCGGTGCCCCACAGCCCCTGCCCCCCAGCCCAGCCGGTCCCCTCATTCCTGGCCCACAGCCCCTGCCCCCCCAGCCCAGCTGGTGCCCCTCACTCCTGCCCCACAGCCCCTGCCCCCCAGCCCAGTCGGTGCCCCTCGTTCCTGCCCCACAGCCCCTGCCCCCCAGCCCAGCCGGTGCCCCTCGTTCCTGCCCCACAGCCCCTGCCCTCCAGCCCAGCTGGTGCCCCTCGTTCCTGCCCCACAGCCCCTGCCCCCCAGCCCAGCTGGTGCCCCTCGTTCCTGCCCCACAGCCCCTGCCCCCCAGCCCAGCCGGTGCCCCTCGTTCCTGGCCCACAGCCCCTGCCCCCCAGCCCAGACCAGCCCTGTGCCCCCCAGCCCCTGCCCCCCAGCCCAGCCCTGTGCCCCTCACTCCTGCCCCCCAGCCCCTGCCCCCCAGCCCAGCCCTGTGCCCCTCACTCCGGCCCTGCAGCTGCAACCTCTCCTGTGACCCCTGAGCCCTTGCGGCTGCCCCCACCTCCCCGTCCAGGTGCCTTGCCTGCTGCTACCAACTCTCCTCTGGCCCCCGGCCCCGCCGGCTGTGCGGCCAGGAGAGCGCCTCTCAGGGCGTGGAAGTTGGTTGCCAGGCGTTGGCCTTGGCTGGCCCCAGACTGTCCCCCCGCCGCGTCCGCCACCCTCCAACCCGGGCAGCACGGCTCCGGGGCCAGCGACGCGCTCTGTGGGGTGGCGGAGGGACCCGCGCCAGGCACAGGAAGCCGCGGCGGGTCGGTGGCTGCCCATCCGTGCGGTGGCAGTGCTGTGGGGGGGCGGGAGCCGCGTGGCCCGGTCCCAGCGGGGCTGCAGGGGTCAGGGCCGCTGTGCCAGGGAGACCGGCCGGGTTACTACCCGCGAGATTTATTGCCTGTCGCCCGCGCACCTGGGGGAACGAGCAGAGGCACCGCGGGGACGGGCAGCGTCACAGCTGTAAATGCACCTGCTGCCCTGTCTGTCTGCAGCACCCCGCCCAGGCCCGGAGCCACGGGGCTCGGACGGAGCCTGGGCGTGGTGAACGGGGCCACAGGCCCGGAGCTGGTGGGCAGGGTGCCCTCCGGACTGACCATGCTGCTGGCCCAGCTCAGGGGTTAATCATGTCAGTGGCTCCATGCTTACACCCCTGGTCTGCGGTCACACCCCTCCTCTGCACTTAGCCCCCTCACCTGCACTCACACCCCCCCATCTACACTTACACCCCCATCTGCACTCACACCCCTCCTCTGCACACACCCCTCCTCTGCATTTACACCCCATCTGCGCTCGTACCCCCTCCTCTGCACTCACACCCCTCCTCTGCATTTACACCCCCATCTGCACTTACCCCCTCCTCTGCATTTACACCCCATCTGCACTTACCCCCTCCTCTGCATTTACACCCCATCTGCACATACCCCCTCCTCTGCATTTACATCCCCATCTGCACTTACGCCCTCCTCTGCACTTACCCCCCTCACCTGCAATCACACTCCTCCTCTGCATTTACACCCCATCTGTGCTCGTACCCCCTCCTCTGCACTCACACCCCTCCTCTGCATTTACACCCCCATCTGCACTCACACCCCCTCCTCTGCATTTACACCCCCATCTGCGCTCGTACCCCCTCCTCTGCACTCACACCCCTCCTCTGCATTTACACCCCCATCTGCACTCGTACCCCCTCCTCTGCACTCACACCCCTCCTCTGCATTTACACCCCCATCTGCACTCACACCCCCTCCTCTGCATTTACACCCCCATCTGCGCTCGTACCCCCTCCTCTGCATTTACACCCCCATCTGCGCTCGTACCCCCTCCTCTGCACTCACACCCCTCCTCTGCATTTACACCCCCATCTGCGCTCGTACCCCCTCCTCTGCACTTAGCCCCCTCATCTGCATTTACACCCCTCCTCTGCACTCACACCCCCTCATCTGCACTCACACCCCCTCATCTGCATTTACACCCCCATCTGCGCTCACACCCCCTCATCTGCATTTACACCCCCATCTGCGCTCGTACCCCCTCCTCTTCACTCACACCCCTCCTCTGCATTTACACCCCAATCTGCGCTCGTACCCCCTCCTCTGCATTTACACCCCAATCTGCACTCACACCCCTCCTCTGCATTTACACCCCCATCTGCGCTCGTACCCCCTCCTCTGCACTTAGCCCCCTCATCTGCATTTACACCCCTCCTCTGCATTTACACCCCCATCTGCACTCACACCCCCTCATCTGCATTTACACCCCCATCTGCGCTCACACCCCCTCATCTGCATTTACACCCCCATCTGCGCTCGTACCCCCTCCTCTTCACTCACACCCCTCCTCTGCATTTACACCCCATCTGCGGTCGTACCCCCTCCTCTGGGGGCTGGCTCTGGGGCCATGGGTGGAGTCTGGGGGTGCCTGGGTCAGCTGCACCTCACAGCCCTGCTCTCAGCCTGACCGACCTGGGTGCAAAGGTTGGAGTTTTTTCCGCTGCCCCACGGCCAGTGGAGCCCCCGCCCTGGGGACTGGGGGGACGCTGCTCCCAGTGCTCGGCTAGAGGGGCAGGCCACGGGGGCTGTGGGTCGCTGCCTGCTCCCCAGCGACCACGGCCCCGCAGAGTCGCTCGCTCGGAAGCTCTGCCCTTCCTCCTGGCGACCCGGGCGCCCTCTGGGCTGGGCCCTGCGGCCCCCAGCGCCGGGCTCTGCACTGCCCACCCAGCGCGCCCAGCGGCACCCGCCTGCAGGCCATGGCCTGGCACTGCCCACCCAGCGCGCCCAGCGGCACCCGCCTGCAGGCCATGGCTCTGCACTGCCCACCCAGCGCGCCCAGCGACACCCGCCTGCAGGCCATGGCTCTGCAGTGCCCACCCAGCGCCCAGCGGCACCCGCCTGCAGGCCATGGCCCGGCACTGCCCACCCAGCGCGCCCAGCGGCACCCGCCTGCAGGCCATGGCCCACCCAGCGCGCCCAGCGACACCCGCCTGCAGGCCATAGCTCTGCACTGCCCACCCAGCGCGCCCAGCGACACCCGCCTGCAGGCCATGGCTCTGCACTGCCCACCCAGCGCGCCCAGCGGCACCCGCCTGCAGGCCATGGCTCTGCAGTGCCCACCCAGCGCGCCCAGCAACACCCGCCTGCAGGCCATGGCTCTGCAGTGCCCACCCAGCGCGCCCAGCAACACCCGCCTGCAGGCCATGGCTCTGCAGTGCCCACCCAGCGCGCCCAGCGGCACCCGCCTGCAGGCCATGGCTCTGCAGTGCCCACCCAGCGCGCCCAGCGGCACCCGCCTGCAGGCCATGGCCCGGCACTGCCCACCCAGCGCGCCCAGCGGCACCCGCCTGCAGGCCATGGCTCTGCAGTGCCCACCCAGCGCGCCCAGCGGCACCCGCCTGCAGGCCATGGCTCTGCAGTGCCCACCCAGCGCGCCCAGCGGCACCCGCCTGCAGGCCATGGCTCTGCAGTGCCCACCCAGCGCGCCCAGCGGCACCCGCCTGCAGGCCATGGCTCTGCAGTGCCCACCCAGCGCGCCCAGCGGCACCCGCCTGCAGGCCATGGCCCGGCACTGCCCACCCAGCGCGCCCAGCGGCACCCGCCTGCAGGCCATGGCCCGGCACTGCCCACCCAGCGCGCCCAGCGGCACCCGCCTGCAGGCCATGGCCCGGCACTGCCCACCCAGCGCGCCCAGCGGCACCCGCCTGCAGGCCATGGCTCTGCAGTGCCCACCCAGCGCGCCCAGCAACACCCGCCTGCAGGCCATGGCTCTGCAGTGCCCACCCAGCGCGCCCAGCGGCACCCGCCTGCAGGCCATGGCTCTGCAGTGCCCACCCAGCGCGCCCAGCAACACCCGCCTGCAGGCCATGGCTCTGCAGTGCCCACCCAGCGCGCCCAGCAACACCCGCCTGCAGGCCATGGCTCTGCACTGCCCACCCAGCGCGCCCAGCGGCACCCGCCTGCAGGCCATGGCTCTGCAGTGCCCACCCAGCGCGCCCAGCGGCACCCGCCTGCAGGCCATGGCCCGGCACTGCCCACCCAGCGCGCCCAGCGGCACCCGCCTGCAGGCCATGGCCCGGCACTGCCCACCCAGCGCGCCCAGCGGCACCCGCCTGCAGGCCATGGCCCGGCACTGCCCACCCAGCGCGCCCAGCGGCACCCGCCTGCAGGCCATGGCTCTGCAGTGCCCACCCAGCGCGCCCAGCGGCACCCGCCTGCAGGCCATGGCTCTGCAGTGCCCACCCAGCGCGCCCAGCGGCACCCGCCTGCAGGCCATGGCCCACCCAGCGCGCCCAGCGACACCCGCCTGCAGGCCATAGCTCTGCACTGCCCACCCAGCGCGCCCAGCGACACCCGCCTGCAGGCCATGGCTCTGCACTGCCCACCCAGCGCGCCCAGCGGCACCCGCCTGCAGGCCATGGCCTGGCACTGCCCACCCAGCGCCCAGCGGCACCCGCCTGCAGGCCATGGCCTGGCACTGCCCACCCAGCGCGCCCAGCGGCACCCGCCTGCAGGCCATGGCCTGGCACTGCCCACCCAGCGCCCAGCGGCACCCGCCTGCAGGCCATGGCCTGGCACTGCCCACCCAGCGCGCCCAGCGGCACCCGCCTGCAGGCCATGGCCTGGCACTGTCCACCCAGCGGCACCCGCCTGCAGGCCATGGCTCTGCAGTGCCCACCCAGCGCGCCCAGCGGCACCCGCCTGCAGGCCATGGCCCGGCACTGCCCGCCCAGCGCGCCCAGCGCCACCCGCCTGCAGGCCATGGCCCGGCACTGCCCGCCCAGCGCGCCCAGCGCCACCCGCCTGCAGGCCATGGCCTGGCACTGCCCACCCAGCGCGCCCAGCGGCACCCGCCTGCAGGCCATGGCCCGGCACTGCCCACCCAGCGCGCCCAGCGCCACCCGCCTGCAGGCCATGGCCCGGCACTGCCCACCCAGCGTGCCCAGCGGCACCCGCCTGCAGGCCATGGCCCAGCACTGCCCACCCAGCGTGCCCAGCGGCACCCGCCTGCAGGCCATGGCCCGGCACCGCCCACCCAGCGCCCAGCGGCACCCGCCTGCAGACCATGGCCCGGCACTGCCCACCCAGCGGCACCCGCCTGCAGGCCATGACCCGGCACCGCCCACCCAGCGCCCAGCGACACCCGCCTGCAGGCCATGGCCTGGCACTGCCCACCCAGCGCCCAGCGGCACCCGCCTGCAGGCCATGAGCTGGCACTGCCCACCCAGTGCCCAGCGGCACCCGCCTGCAGCCCATGACCCGGCACTGCCCGCCCAGCGGCACCCGCCTGCAGGCCACGGCCCGGCACTGCCCACCCAGCGCCCAGTGCCCCCCACCTGCAGGCCATGGCCCGGCACTGCCCGCCCAGCGACACCCGCCTGCAGGCCATGGCCCGGCACTGCCCGCCCAGCGACACCCGCCTGCAGGCCATGACCTGGCACTGCCCACCCAGCGCGCCCAGTGCCACCCGCCTGCAGGCCATGGCCGCCAGTGCCCGCCCAGTGCGCCCAGCGGCAGCAGGCTGGGCTGAGGCAGGGCCCTGCTGGGGCGCTGGCTGGGGGGGCAGGACTGGGAGCCTTGCAAGGCGAGAGCCAGGAGCCCGCAGAGCAGTTGGCCACACACCAGGAGAAAGCGAACAATTAATTACAGCCGCCAGAGTAACTGCTGCCTGCGGCCTGGCCCCGGCTCAGACGCTCTGGCAGCTGCAGCGTCTCGCCCTGGGCTCTGCGAGCGGCTCCCGCAGGCTGGGCAGGGCAGGGCCAGGGCCCCTGAACCGGCCCCCCAGGGCAGGCCATGAAGCAAGGTCTGGCGGGGGAGCGGCCTGGCTTGGGGTGAGGGTGCATCAGTCAGGTTGCTCTGGCCCCTTGGGGCGCAACCAACTTCCCCTAGGTCAGGAGTAGGGAACCTCAGGCCAGACCCCATCCCCCGGCTTGCCTGGATCCAGACCTTGAGGCTCAGGGGTCCCCCCAGCATAGGGGGGCTGGGCTGGTGCCCCAGCCCCCTGCTGCTTCCCTGGAGGGCTGGAGCACCCCAAATCTACGAGACTGGGCCCCCGAGTGCTGGTGTGTGGGGGAATGTGGGGAGCGTCTTCCTCAGGCAGGGCCATGCTACTGTGCGCAGCCCCTGCACTAGTGCCCTGGGCCAGGCCAGGGAGCCGCTGCCACCTGCTCCCAGCTGGAGGGGGCTGGTTTGTGCCTGCTGGGGACCCCCAACTGCTGGCAGCACCAACACCGCTAGCGAGCTGTTTCCCACCTGCCCCTGCAGCCAGCGATGTACCCCCGGCCCAGGCCGCAATGTACCCCCGGCCCAGGCACCCCTACAGCCAGCGATGTACCCCCGGCCCAGGCACCCCTGCAGCCAGCGATGTACCCCCGGCCCAGGCACCCCTGCAGCCAGCGATGTACCCCCGGCCCAGGCTGCAATGTACCCCCGGCCCAGGCAGCGATGTACCCCCGGCCCAGGCACCCCTGCAGCCAGCGATGTACCCCCGGCCCAGGCCGCAATGTACCCCTGGCCCAGGCACCCCTGCAGCCAGCGATGTACCCCCGGCCCAGCCGCCCCTACAGCCAGCGATGTACCCCCGGCCCAGGCAGCGATGTACCCCCGGCCCAGGCACCCCTACAGCCAGCGATGTACCCCCGGCCCAGGCACCCCTGCAGCCAGCGATGTACCCCCGGCCCAGGCCGCAATGTACCCCCGGCCCAGGCACCCCTACAACCAGCGATGTACCCCCGGCCCAGCCGCCCCTACAGCCAGCGATGTACCCCCGGCCCAGGCACCCCTACAGCCAGCGATGTACCCCCGGCCCAGGCACCCCTGCAGCCAGCGATGTACCCCCGGCCCAGGCCGCAATGTACCCCTGGCCCAGGCACCCCTGCAGCCAGCGATGTACCCCCGGCCCAGCCGCCCCTACAGCCAGCGATGTACCCCCGGCCCAGGCAGCGATGTACCCCCGGCCCAGGCACCCCTACAGCCAGCGATGTACCCCCGGCCCAGGCACCCCTGCAGCCAGCGATGTACCCCCGGCCCAGGCACCCCTGCAGCCAGCGATGTACCCCCGGCCCAGGCCGCAATGTACCCCCGGCCCAGCCACCCCTACAACCAGCGATGTACCCCCTGCGCCCTCTGCCCAGGCAGCCCCGCCGCTCTGAGTCCCCCTGGAGGGGCTTTGGGCTTTGCCAGTGGCCATGCCGGAGACCCAGGGCTGGGCTGAGGGACCCGCTGGGCCTTGGCTTTCCCAGCTCCATGGAGATGGTGGGACCCAGGGGCTCTACCCCCGCCTGACCAGGGCATGTCCCCCCCAGCTCCACCGCCTGCCCAGCCGCTCCCCTCTGCAGGCCTGGGGCCCCCGGCTGCTGCCTGCCAAGGGCCTTGACTTGCCACAACCCCTGGGCTCCAGGAGGACTCGGCCCAGCATGGCTTGGCCCCACGGCTGGCCTCATGGCTTGGCCCCACGGCTGGCCCCACGGCTTGGCCCCACGGCTTGGCCTCATGGCTTGGCCCCACGGCTTGGCCCCACGGCTGGCCCCACGGCTTGGCCCCACGGCTGGCCCAATGGCTTGGCCCCACGGCTGGCCCCACGGCTGGCCCCACGGCTTGGCCCCACGGCTGGCCCAATGGCTTGGCTCCACGGCTGGCCCCATGGCTTGGCCCCACGGCTGGCCCCACGGTTGGCAGCCCCTGTGCTGGCTGAGGCCGGGAGCGTGGGTCCTGCCCCTGCCCGACCCCCCCCCCCCCCCGCGTGCCGCATTCCGAGCGGGGGGCTGCTGCGCCGCACGCGGCCGCGGGGGGGGGAGCTACGGTCCCGGGAACGCCCCGACCCCCCCGCTGGAGGCAGAGCGGCCGCCCCCCCCCCCCCCCCCGCCGCCGGAGCGCGCGCGAGGCAGCGAGCGAGTCTGTGCGGCGAGGCCCCCGCACTGCAGCCTCCCCCAGCGCGGCGGCGGCGCGGAGCCGGCGGCTGGTGCAGCCCGCGGGACGCGGGACCGGGCGGGCGCCATGCTCAACAGCCTGGCGGAGGGCGAGGACGGCGAGGGGGGGGCGGCCCAAGGTAGGGGGCGAGGGGGGCTCGCGCCGGGTGCGGGCGGTGCGGGGCCCGGGGTCCGCGGCCGCCGCTCGGGGTGTGGGTCCGAGCTCGCCTGCCCCCCGCCCGCGCGGGGCCTGTCCAAGGTGCTGAAGGGTCCGTGCCAGGGACGCTCTGGCTTGGGGGGGCTCTGGGGACCCGCTTTGGGGGGGCCGCTTCTGGGGGGCTCTGGGGACCCGGTTCTGGCGGCGCGCGGATCTGGGGGCGGTTCTGGGGGTGGCCGGTTCGGGGGGGGGCCCTGGGGACCCGGCTCTGGGGGGCTCTGGAGTCCCGGTTCGGGGGGCGCGCGGCTCTGGGGGCCCGGTTCCGGGGGTGGCCGGTTCGGGGGGGCCCTGGGGACCCGGCTCTGGGGGGCTCTGGAGTCCCGGTTCGGGGGGCGCGCGGCTCTGGGGGCCCGGTTCCGGGGGTGGCCGGTTCGGGGGGGGCCCTGGGGACCCGGCTCTGGGGGGCTCTGGAGTCCCGGTTCGGGGGGCGCGCGGCTCTGGGGGCCCGGTTCCGAGGGTGGCCTGTGCTGGGGGCCCGGTTGGGCTTTGGCGCTGCAGACCCCGCGGCTCGGCTGGGACTCGCCCCCGGCCGCCGCCGCAGAGTGGCGAGCTCGGGCTCCTGCCCTGCGAGCCCAGCCAGGCGCCCGTCCAGCAGCGCCAGGCACTGCGGACTCGCTGCGGTGGGGCCCCGCTGCAGACCCAGATTCCCGGGCCGTGGCGGTAGCTGGGTCGCGCCGCATTGGCCCGACCGCCCCCTCGGGCTCCCCTGACGACCCCGGCGAGCTGCGGGACGTGCCGCAGCCGATGCCCCGACCGGAGCCCGCGCCCCGCCTGGGAGCGGCCCCAGAGTCGGGTCGGGGGCCGGGGGGTCTGACACCCGCGGCTGCAGGTTTCTCGCTGTTCGCTGGCGGCTGCCCGGGGGCGGGGGTCACGCCTGCCCCGACCCGTGGGCGCCCTGCCCGGGAGCTGCTCTCCGGGGCCGGGGGCGCAGGCTGCGGGGCACAGGCCGTCCGGGGCCGGTAGGGGGGCGCTGGAAGGGGAGCGCGGGGGTCGCTGGCGCCCGGCGCCGGTCCCGGGGCAGAGCTCGCGGGGAGCCCCGGGCCCGCCCCCAGCTCCTGGGTCCGGCCTTCCTCGGGGGCGCTCCGGGCTCTGGTTCTCTGCCCCGGGGCCCTGCGGCAGGCGCTGCAGCTGAGCCGCTGGCGCGACCCCCAGGCGGGCTCCCTCTGCGCCCCGGCAAGCGCTCCCCGTAGCGCGGCTCGGCCCCTTCGCTCCCCGCCCCGGCGTGTCCGGGTCGCGCTGGCTGGAGCCGGGGGGGGCTTTGGGGCCGGCCGTGGGCTCTAGAGCCCGCCCCCGCCTGGGCTGCAGGCCGGAGCTGGCCGGGTTTGCGAGGCCTGGTGCGGGCTAGGCTGAGACTCTCGCCCCAGAGTCCCTCCGTTGGAGCGGCCCCTGCCCCGGGACAGCCCCGGTGCCTGCAGCCGCCCAGGCCCAGCGGTTCTGGCTGCAGGGTCCCTGGGCAGCTCTGCCCAGGGGGGGGGGGGGGGGGGGGCAGGGCATGGAGAAGCCGCCCAGGCCCAGCGGTTCTGGCTGCAGGGTCTCTGGGCAGCTCTGCCCGGGGGGGGGGGGGCAGGGCATGGAGAAGCCACCCAGGCCCAGCGGTTCTGGCTGCAGGGTCTCTGGGCAGCTCTGCCCGGGGGGGGGGGGGGGGGGGGGGGCAGGGCATGGAGAAGCCGCCCAGGCCCAGCGGTTCTGGCTGCAGGGTCTCTGGGCAGCTCTGCCTGGGGGGGGGGGGGCAGGGCATGGAGAAGCCGCCCAGGCCCAGCGGTTCTGGCTGCAGGGTCCCTGGGCAGCTCTGCCTGGGGGGGGGGGGGGGGGGGGTGGGGGGCAGGGCATGGAGAAGCCGCCCAGGCCCAGCGGTTCTGGCTGCAGGGTCTCTGGGCAGCTCTGCCTGGGGGGGGGGCAGGGCATGGAGAAGCCGCCCAGGCCCAGCGGTTCTGGCTGCAGGGTCTCTGGGCAGCTCTGCCTGGGGGGGGGGCAGGGCATGGAGAAGCCGCCCAGGCCCAGCGGTTCTGGCTGCAGGGTCTCTGGGCAGCTCTGCCTGGGGGGGGGCAGGGCATGGAGAAGCCGCCCAGGCCCAGCGGTTCTGGCTGCAGGGTCCCTGGGCAGCTCTGCCTGGGGGGGGGGGGCAGGGCATGGAGAAGCCGCCCAGGCCCAGCGGTTCTGGCTGCAGGGTCCCTGGGCAGCTCTGCCTGGGGGGGGGGCAGGGCATGGAGAAGCCGCCCAGGCCCAGCGGTTCTGGCTGCAGGGTCCCTGGGCAGCTCTGCCTGGGGGGGGGGGGGGCAGGGCATGGAGAAGCCGCCCAGGCCCAGCGGTTCTGGCTGCAGGGTCTCTGGGCAGCTCTGCCTGGGGGGGGGGGCAGGGCATGGAGAAGCCGCCCAGACCCAGCGAGGGGCCCAGGCAGCCCTGAGCAACCGGGGCTTTGGGACCAGCGGGAGGCGGAGCAGAGGCCCAGCCAGGATCGGGCCCCGTCGGGATCCCAGTTGATGAGGGGCGTCCCGCGGGCCTGCTGCCTGCCCTGCCGGGCGCTGGCCACGCTGGGGCAGCACCTCTCTCCGCAAACCCTCCAGGGACCTGGGGAGCCGAGGTGGGCGGTGACCTCCGTCTGCCTGGGCCCACAGCCGCCGCCTGGCGCCTCCTGCCCCCGGGAAAGGGCCATTGCCCCACCCAGCAGCCCTAGGGCCCCGTGCCCCTTCCCCCACCAGCCAGTGCCCCCTGCAGCAGAACCTCCCCCTGCTCTGCACGCCCAGTCTGGGGGCGCCCCTGGCAGCCCGTTGACTCAGCCAGGCCCTGGGGGCTGTGGAGCGGTGGGGAGACCCGGGTGCTCCATGGGGCCGCCGCAGGCCTTGGCAAGCTCCGGGAGCCCAGTGTGCAGGCCAATGGCACAATGCAGCAGGACCTTGCTGTGCTTTGTCTGCATTGGGGCGGGGGCAGGGGCTGTCCTGGGGACTGGGGGGCTGCCCATGGCCTCCCCAGCCCAATGCCTGGCCATGTGCTTGGCTGGCTCCAGGCGGCGGCCCCAGGGTGGGGTGGGCCAAGGGACATGGCCTAGTTGGGGGGTCCCGCTGTGAGGAGCAGACGTGCTGGGAGGGGGCCACTCCCCAGGAGGCGTGGAAGTAGGGGGCTGGGCATGTCCGGTGGGACTCAGCTCCCAGGTCACACACTGCAGCCTGGCCCGGCCCGGCCCCTGCCCAGAGCTGGGCGTGTTGCTGGAGACGGCCGGGCTGCCCACAGGGCCCTGGGCGGGGGGCAGAGGGGCTGCGCAGGGAGATCAGACGGGCCTGAGGGGAGGGTCTCTGCCCACAGGGCCCTGGGCACCGTGGCAGCAAAGGAGCACGTGGCCCTCGCTGCCCAGGCCTGCCCTCTGCGCTGCCCCCCGCAGAGCCCCCATGGGACAGCCCCTCCCCTGGCAGGTGTTCTGGGAGCTACGGGCTCTGGCCCGGTCTGGGCAGTGCCAGGGAAGGGAGTGCGGACCCGTGTGCCATCCATTGGGGGGTAGGGGTGAGCCTGTCCCTGGTTGGCCAAGCAAATTGCCCTCCCCCGGCCCTGCCCCACCCCGGGCAGCGCCCACTGCTGGAGGCATCAGGGACAGCCAGGGTGCCTCAGCGCTGCCCTGCGCATCTTGGGGCCCCGCAGGAGCCCCTGCCCGGGCAGGGGGGACGCTGTGCTCATGGGCGTGCTGCCAGGCGGCCCGTCTGCCCTCCCCGGCCGGCCGGCCCGCGCTGCTTGTGGACTCGCCGGCCGATTCCCTGCCAGCAATCCAGCCGCCAGCCCTGCCAAGTGCCACAGCAAATTAAACGGCCGATTCATGGTGAGTGCTCCCCGGGGAGGAGGGAGGAGGGAGCAGGAGGCAGGCTCAGAGCAGGGAATCGAAGCCTGCGCTTGCTCCTCTGCCTCTCGGGCTCTGGGCTGCCCCGGCCCACGCCGCCCCCTGACCTCTGCTGAAGTTGCGCGTGGGGGGGCAGGGGAGGGGCTTTCTGCCCCAGGCGGCTCCCATGATTCTCCCAGCAGTCCAGAGCCGGGAGGGCCTTTGGTGGGAGCACCCCGAGCTGCCGGCCCCCTTTCTGCCCCGGATTGGGGCCGGGCCTGGGGCTGGTGGCACCTGCAGGTGGGTGAGCTGGGCTGCTGCCAGCTGGGCTCTGCGCCCGCAGCCTGGCCCAGGGGCAGTGGGAGGATCCTGCTGGCGGCCCCAGTGCCCAGTGTCATTGTGCCCACGGGGAGACGCTGGGGACGGGTGGTCAGGGCCTCGCCAAGGTCGGGTCCCTGCCGCGCCAGCTGCATCAGGAGCAGAAGTGCCCAGCAGGGAGCCAGGGCAGGTCTGGCTGACCCGAGCTGGGCTGCGGTGCCCGCATAGCCCACAAATGGTGTGACGAGCTGCCAGAGGCTGCACCAGCCCCTCTGCGGCAAAACGGTCTCCGGCAGGAGCCGGGAACTCGTCCATCATCGGGGACCCTGGCAGCCCACGGAGCTTTGTTGCTGCCAGCCAAGAGGGCTTGGCACTGCCCTTGGGGCATCTCTGGGGCGGGCTGAACGAAGCCTATGCCCCCCATCCCAGCCCCCAGCCTGCAGCCCGCGCTCCTGATTCCCCGCCCACGGAAGCTGCTCTCCCGCCTGCCTCCCCCCTGCTGGCAGCATGATTGATGGGCACCGGTGTGAGCAGCCAGAGCCCAGGGCTTGTCTGAGGCCCGGGGGAGTGTGCCGGGTAGTCTGTGTGTGCACGGGCAGGTGAGTGTGCACAGGCGGTCTGTGTGTGCACGAGTGGGTAAGTGTGCCAGGCAGTTTGTGTGTGCACGGGCAGGTGAGTATGCACGGGTGGACTGTGTGTGCATGGGTGGGTAAGTGTGCCAGGCAGTCTGTGTGTGCATGGGCAGGTGAGTGTGCACAGGCGGTCTGTGTGCACAGGTGGGGGAGTGTGCCAGGCAGTCTGTGTGTGCATGGGCGGGTGAGTGTGCCAGGCAGTCTGTGTGTGCATGGGCAGGTGAGTGTGCACAGGCGGTCTGTGTGTGCACGGACGGTCTGTGTGCACAGGTGGGTGAGTGTGCACGGGCAGTCTGTGTGTGCACAGGTGGGTGAGTGTGCCAGGCAGTCTGTGTGTGCACGGGCAGGTGAGTGTGCACGGGCAGTCTGTGTGTGCACAGGTGGGTGAGTGTGCCAGGCAGTCTGTGTGTGCACGGGCAGGTGAGTGTGCACGGGCAGTCTGTGTGTGCACGAGTGGGTAAGTGTGCCAGGTAGTCTGTGTGTGCACAGGTGGGTGAGTATGCATGGGCGGTCTGTGTGCACAGGTGGGTGAGTGTGCCAGGCAGTCTGGGTGTGCACGGGTGGGTGAGTATGCATGGGCGGTCCGTGTGCACAGGTGGGTGAGTGTGCCAGGCAGTCTGGGTGTGCACGGGTGGGTGATTATGCATGGGTGGTCCGTGTGCACAGGTGGGTGAGTGTGCCAGGCAGTCTGGGTGTGCACGGGCGGGTGAGTATGCATGGGCGGTCCGTGTGCACAGGTGGGTGAGTGTGCCAGGCAGTCTGGGTGTGCACGGGCGGGTGAGTGTGCCGGACGGTCTGTGAGTGCACGAGCAGGTGGGTGCCAGCAGGGGCAACCCCATGCCCAGAGACCCCCCCAGTGCCTCCTTTGCCTGGGGGGTTGTGGAATCTCCATCTCTGGAGATATTGAAGAGCAGGGCCCCGGGGTGGGGGATGGGGGGAATTAGCCCAAGCAGCCTGGGTCAGGGCCAGGCCCTGGGGGATTGGCTGGACGGGGACTGGCCACAGCAGGCCTGGCTTGCTCACTGCTCTGCACACCCCTGGCCTAGCTCCCTCCGCAGAGGTGGGGCTGTTCCCTGGAGGGGCCGGCGGGGGGCCAGCCCTGCCCTCGGGAAGCTACGGCAGGGCCCTGGGCTGCACTAGGCCAGGAGCTGGGAGGAATCTTCCTCCTCTCACCCCTGACCCAGGCTCCATCCCTCTGTCCGCCCTGCTGCCCGGGGGGCTGGGTTGCCCTGCTGGCTCTCGCGGTGCCATCCATGGGTCCCGGGGCGTGGGGCCAACCGTGGGGCCCTGCTGCTGAGCCGCTCTATCAGCAGGGCCCCCCTCAGGGGCCCCAGCCACCCTGCCGATGCCAGTGTCTGTCACCCACACCATACCTCAGCCTGTCGCAGGAGGGTGGGGCATGTGGGTCAGGACCTGCAAGCAGCTCCTGGCCCACTCACTGACTCAGCCCCTTGGCCCCCCAAAGGCCCTAGGGAAGGGGAGCACACCTAGGGCTGGGGGCTGGCATGAGGGCAGGATGTGGGGCTCAGTGCCAGACTGTGGGGTAGGATATGGGGCTTGGTGCTGATGTGGGGGGTAGAATGTGGGACTAGGTGCTGGCAGGGGCAGGATGTGGGGCTGGATGCTCATGGGAGGTAGGATGTGGGGCTAGGTACTGGGGGGCAGGATGTGGGGCTCAGTGCCAGACTGTGGGGTAGGATATGGGGCTTGGTGCTGATGTGGGGGGTAGAATGTGGGACTAGGTGCTGGCAGGGGCAGGATGTGGGGCTGGATGCTCATGGGAGGTAGGATGTGGGGCTAGGTACTGGGGGGCAGGATGTGGGGCTCAGTGCCAGACTGTGGGGTAGGATATGGGGCTTGGTGCTGATGTGGGGGGTAGAATGTGGGACTAGGTGCTGGCAGGGGCAGGATGTGGGGCTGGATGCTCATGGGAGGTAGGATGTGGGGCTAGGTACTGGGGGGCAGGATGTGGGGCTCAGTGCCAGACTGTGGGGTAGGATATGGGGCTTGGTGCTGATGTGGGGGGTAGAATGTGGGACTAGGTGCTGGCAGGGGCAGGATGTGGGGCTGGATGCTCATGGGAGGTAGGATGTGGGGCTAGGTACTGGGGGGCAGGATGTGGGGCTCAGTGCCAGACTGTGGGGTAGGATATGGGGCTTGGTGCTGATGTGGGGGGTAGAATGTGGGACTAGGTGCTGGCAGGGGCAGGATGTGGGGCTGGATGCTCATGGGAGGTAGGATGTGGGGCTAGGTACTGGGGGGCAGGATGTGGGGCTCAGTGCCAGACTGTGGGGTAGGATATGGGGCTTGGTGCTGATGTGGGGGGTAGAATGTGGGACTAGGTGCTGGCAGGGGCAGGATGTGGGGCTGGATGCTCATGGGAGGTAGGATGTGGGGCTAGGTACTGGGGGGCAGGATGTGGCTTTGGATGCTTGTGGGGGGCAGGATGTGGGGCTGGGTGCTCATGGAGGGGCAGGATATCAATCCTTGTGGCTAAGGGAGAGGCAGTGGACAGGGTATACCTAGACTTTAGCAAGGCATTTGATATGGTCTTGCATGATCTTATCAATAAACTAGGCACATACAACTTAGATGGGGCTACTATAAGGTGGGAGCAGAACTGGGGGTATGTCTACACTATCTCCCTAGTTCGAACTAGTGGGGTAATGTAGTCATCCGCACTTGCAAATGAAGCCCGGGATTTGAATTTCCTGGGCTTCATTTGCATGAAGCCGGCCGGCGCCATTTTTAAATGCCGGCTAGTTCGGACTCCGTGCTGCGCGGCTACACGTGGCACGGACTAGCTAGTTCGGATTAGGCTTCCTATCCGAACTAGCTGTACATCTCGTTCCACAAGGCGTACAGCTAGTTCGGATAGGAAGCCTAATCCAAACTAGCTAGTCCGTGCCACGTGTAGCTGCGCGGCACGGGGTCCGGCCTAGCCGGCATTTAAAAATGGCGCCGGCCGGCTTCATGCAAATGAATCCCGGGAAATTCAAATCGAACTAGGGGGGTAGTGTAGACATACCCTGGCTGGTTAGCCATTGCCTAGAGTAGTTATTAACGGTTCACAATCCTGCTGGAAGGGCAGAACAAGGGGGGTTCCGTAGGGGTCTGTTTTGGGACTGGTTCTGTTCAATATCTTCATCAACGATTCAGATATTGGCATAGAGAATAGGATTATTAAGTTTGCAGATGATACCAAGCTGGGAGGGGTTGCAACTGCTCTGGAGGATGGGTCAGAATTCAAAATGACCTGGACAAATTGGAGAAATGGGCTGAGGTCACCAGGATGAAGTTTGATAAAGACAGATGCAAAGTGCCCCACTTAGGAAGGACCAATCAGTTTCACACACACAGAATGGGAAGCGACTGTCTGGGAAGGAGTACGGCAGAAAGGGATCTAGGGGTCAGAGTGGACCACAAGCTAAATAGGGGTCTGTCTACACTACCCCACTAGTTCGAACTAGGAGGGTAATGTAGGCATACCGCACTTGCAAATGAAGCCCGGGATTTGAATTTCCCGGGCTTCATTAGCATAAGCGGGGAGCCGCCATTTTTAAAACCCCGCTGGTTCGAACCCCGTGCAGCGCGGCTACACGGGGCACGAACTAGGTAGTTCGAACTAGGCTTCCTATTCCGAACTACCGGTACTCCTCATTCCACGAGGAGTCATTCTTCTGCTCTGCTCTGCTCTGCTCAGCGCTGGTTAGGCCTCAGCTGGAGTATTGTGTCCAGTTCTGGGCACCGCTTTTCAAGAAAGATGTGGAGAAACTGGAGAAGGTCCAGAGAAGAGCAGCAAGAATGATGAAAGGTCCAGAGAACATGAGCTGTGAGGGGAGGCTGAAAGAACTGGGCTTGTTTAGTTTGGAAAGGAGAAGACAGAGAGGGGACATGAGAGCCGTTTTCAAATATCTTAAAGGGAGGAGGGAGAAAACTTGTTCCCCTGGCCTCTGAGGATAGAACAAGAAGCAAGGGGCTGAGACTGCAGCAAAGAAGGTTCAGGTTGGACATTAGGAAAAAGTTCCTACCTGTCCGGGTGGTTAAACACTGGAATAAACTGCCCAGGCGGGTTGTGGAAGCTCCATCCCTGGAGAGATTTCAGAGCAGGTTGGACAGACACCTGGCAGGGATGCTCTAGACCAGCATTTCCCAATTTTACTTGGCCCCGGCCCCCTTTTAAACTTGACAGAGTCGTGCAGAGCCCCTAATAACAGGCTGCTCTATGGCGCTGAAGAAGGAGACCACAAATAAATAAGGCTAATCATAAATAAATGCTAAACAGGGTCATGAGATCAACACAACTGAAAGTTGTTTTCATTACAATTCATAAATGCTTAAATACTCATTTTTATTTTTTTAAATAATAAAATGTTATTGGAATCAAATTTTCTCGCGGGACCCTTCTTTTCACTCTGCGGAACCCGGGGTTCCACGGAACACCTTTTCGGAAACACTGCCGTAGCCGGTGCTGGGTCCTGCCATGGGGACAGGGACTGGCCCTGATGACTCTCCAGTCCTAGTGTTCGATGATTCTGAGTCTGTGTGGGTCTGAGAGGCGGAACGTGGGGCTGGGGGCTCATGAGGTGCAAAAGGTGGGGCTAGGTCCTCACAGGGGACAGGTACTCGTGCTGGCAGGAGCAGGGTGTGGGACAAGATACTGGTCGGGGCAGGATGTTGGGCTCGGTGCCAGTCCATGGGGCAGGATGTTGGTCTGGGTGCTGGCACAGGACAGGATGTGGTCTGGGTGCTCATGGGGGGCAGGATGTGGGGCTGGCTGCTTGTGGGAGGACAGGATGTGGGACTGGGTGCTGGCAAGGGGGCAGGATGTGGGGCTGGGTGCTGGTGGGGGGCAGGATGTGGGGCTTGGCACTGGCTGGGGCAGGATGTGGGGCTGGGTGCTGGTGGGGTGCAGGATGTGGGTCTCAGTTCTCGTGGGGGGCAGGATGTGGGGCTTGGCACTGGCGGGGGCAGGATGTGGGGCTGGGGGCTGGTGGGGTGCAGGATGTGGGTCTCAGTTCTCGTGGGGGCAGGATGTGGGGCTTGGCACTGGTGGGTTGCAGGATGTGAGTCTCAGTTCTCGTGGGGGCAGGATGTGGGGCTGGGTGCTGGTGGGGTGCAGGAAGTGGGTCTCAGTTCTCGGGGGCAGTATGTGGGGCTTGGCGCTGGTGGGGTGCAGGATGTGGGTCTCAGTTCTCATGGGGGCAGGATGTGGGGCTTGGCACTGGCTGGGGCAGGATGTGGGGCTGGGTGCTGGTGGGGTGCAGGATATGGATCTCAGTTCTTGTGGGGGGCAGGATGTGGGTCTCAGTTCTCGTGGGGGCAGGATGTGGGGCTGGGTGCTGGCGGGGGCAGGATGTGGGGTTGGGTGCCGGTGGGAGCAGGATGTGGGGCTGGGTGCTGGTGGGGACAGGATGTGGGGCTGAGTGCTGGCGGGGGCAGGATATGGGATTGGGTGCCGGCGGGGGCAGGATGTGGGGCTGGGTGCTGGTGGGGTGCAGGATGTGGGGCTGGGTGCCGGCAGGGGCAGGATGTGGGGCTTGGCACTGGTGGGGAGTAGGATGTGGGGCTGGGTGCCGGTGGGGGCAGGATGTGGGGATGGGTGCTGGTGGGGACAGGATGTGGGGTTGGGTGCCGGTGGGAGCAGGATGTGGGGCTGGGTGCTGGTGGGGACAGGATGTGGGGTTGGGTGCCGGCGGGAGCAGGATGTGGGGCTGGGTTCTGGTGGGGACAGGATGTGGGGTTGGGTGCCGGCGGGAGCAGGATGTGGGGCTGGGTGCTGGTGGGGACAGGATGTGGGGCTGGGTGCCGGCGGGGGCAGGATGTGGGGCTGGGTGCCGGCGGGGGCAGGATATGGGGCTGGGTGCCGGCAGGAGGCAGGATGTGGGGCTGGGTGCCGGCGGGGGGCAGGATGTGGGGCTGGGTGCTGGTGGGGTGCAGGATGTGGGGCTGGGTGCCGGCGGGGGCAGGATGTGGGGCTGGGTGCCGGCAGGGGCAGGATGTGGGGCTGGGTGCCGGCGGGGGGCAGGATGTGGGGCTGGGTGCTGGTGGGGGCAGGATGTGGGGCTGGGTGCTGGCGCGGGCAGGATGTGGGGCTGGGTGCTGGTGGGGTGCAGGATGTGGGGCTGGGTGCCGGCGGGGGCAGGATGTGGGGCTGGGTGCTGGTGGGGTGCAGGATGTGGGGCTGGGTGCCGGCGGGGGCAGGATGTGGGGCTGGGTGCTGGTGGGGACAGGATGTGGGGCTGGGTGCAGGATGCGGGGCTGGGTGCTGGTGGGGGCAGGATGTGGGGCTGGGTGCCGGCGGGGGCAGGATGTGGGGCTGGGTGCAGGATGTGGGGCTGGGTGCCGGCGGGAGCAGGATGTGGGGCTGGGTGCTGGCAGGGGGCAGGATGTGGGGCTGGGTGCCGGCGGGGGCAGGATGTGGGGCTGGGTGCAGGATGTGGGGCTGGGTGCCGGCGGGGGCAGGATGTGGGGCTGGGTGCCGGCGGGGGCAGGATGTGGGGCTGGGTGCTGGTGGGGGCAGGATGTGGGGCTGGGTGCCGGCGGGGGCAGGATGTGGGGCTGCGTGCCGGCGGGGGCAGGATGTGGGGCTGGGTGCAGGATGTGGGGCTGGGTGCCGGCGGGGGCAGGATGTGGGGCTGGGTGCCAGCGGGGGGCAGGATGTGGGGCTGGGTGCTGGTGGGGGCAGGATGTGGGGCTGGGTGCCGGCGGGGGCAGGATGTGGGGCTGGGTGCTGGTGGGGGCAGGATGTGGGGCTGGGTGCCGGCGGGGGCAGGATGTGGGGCTGCGTGCCGGCGGGGGCAGGATGTGGGGCTGGGTGCAGGATGTGGGGCTGGGTGCAGGATGTGGGGCTGGGTGCCGGCGGGGGCAGGATGTGGGGCTGGGTGCCGGCGGGGGCAGGATGTGGGGCTGGGTGCAGGATGTGGGGCTGGGTGCCGGCGGGGGCAGGATGTGGGGCTGGGTGCTGGTGGGGGCAGGATGTGGGGCTGGGTGCCGGCGGGGGCAGGTTGTGGGGCTGGGTGCTGGTGGGGGCAGGATGTGGGGCTGGGTGCAGGATGTGGGGCTGGGTGCAAGATGTGGGGCTGGGTGCCGGCGGGGGCAGGATGTGGGGCTGGGTGCTGGTGGGGGAGGATGTGGGGCTGGGTGCCGGCGGGGGCAGGATGTGGGGCTGGGTGCAGGATGTGGGGCTGGGTGCCGGCGGGGGCAGGATGTGGGCTGGGTGCTGGCGGGGGCAGGATGTGGGGCTGGGTGCAGGATGTGGGGCTGGGTGCCGGCGGGGGCAGGATGTGGGGCTGGGTGCAGGATGTGGGGCTGGGTGCCGGCGGGGGCAGGATGTGGGGCTGCGTGCCGGCGGGGGCAGGATGTGGGGCTGGGTGCAGGATGTGGGGCTGGGTGCCGGCGGGGGCAGGATGTGGGGCTGGGTGCAGGATGTGGGGCTGGGTGCCGGCGGGGGCAGGATGTGGGGCTGGGTGCCGGCGGGGGCAGGATGTGGGGCTGGGTGCAGGATGTGGGGCTGGGTGCCGGCGGGGGCAGGATGTGGGGCTGGGTGCAGGATGTGGGGCTGGGTGCCGGCGGGGGCAGGATGTGGGGCTGGGTGCAGGATGTGGGGCTGGGTGCCGGCGGGGGCAGGATGTGGGGCTGGGTGCAGGATGTGGGGCTGGGTGCCGGCGGGGGCAGGATGTGGGGCTGGGTGCAGGATGTGCGGCTGGGTGCCGGCGGGGGCAGGATGTGGGGCTGGGTGCAGGATGTGGGGCTGGGTGCCGGCGGGGGCAGGATGTGGGGCTGGGTGCTGGTGGGGGCAGGATGTGGGGCTGGGTGCAGGATGTGGGGCTGGGTGCCGGCGGGGGCAGGATGTGGGGGCCCTGTGTGGGAAGTGTGGGGGCCCCCCGCGGTGCGGGCCCCTCCCAGGACAGGCCGCGGGGGGGGGGGCCGAGTCGCGGCGCGGTCGTTACATAAGGGCTGCTTTGTCCACGCTCCCGCCTGCTCTCCGTTGCCATGGAAACCAGCCCAGTGATGGCTGCAGCCCGTCTGGGAGCCGCTCGGCCCCCGGAGCCCCCGGCCTGGGCTCGCCGCTGCCGCAGGGGAGCGAGCACCAATGGGTGCGTGTCGCTGGCTCCGGCGCTTGCCGGCTCCCCAGGCCTGCCCCCTGCCCCTGCCCATCCCAACGGTAGCAGGGCCAAGCCCCCCGGCGGGCCGGCTCCGGGCAGGTGCGTGAGCTGGGGGTCCCCGTCAGGCTCCTGGCGAGGAGAGGGCCGTCCCGGACCGGGGCGTGAGGGGTGGGGTGGAGCCCCCCAATGCGGCGTTTCAGGCGGCTCCAGTCCCCACACCGTTCGCTCAGTGCGAGCCCTGCCTCGTCCAGGGTGGGCAGCGCAGGGCGGCTGAGCACCCCTGGCCCAGGGTACGGAGCCCTGCCTCGTCCAGGGTGGGCGGCGCAGGGCGGCTGAGCACCCCTGGCCCAGGGTACGGAGCCCTGCCTCACCCAGGGTGGGCAGCGCAGGGCGGCTGAGCACCCCTGGCCCAGGGTACGGAGCCCTGCCTCGTCCAGGGTGGGCGGCGCAGGGCGGCTGAGCACCCCTGGCCCAGGGTACGGAGCCCTGCCTCACCCAGGGTGGGCAGCGCAGGGCGGCTGAGCACCCCGGCCCAGGGTACGGAGCCCTGCCTCACCCAGGGTGGGCAGCGCAGGGCGGCTGAGCACCCCTGGCCCAGGGTACGGAGCCCTGCCTCACCCAGGGTGGGCAGCGCAGGGCGGCTGAGCACCCCCGGCCCAGGGTACGGAGCCCTGCCTCACCCAGGGTGGGCGGCGCAGGGCGGCTGAGCACCCCCGGCCCAGGGTACGGAGCCCTGCCTCGCCCAGGGTGGGCAGCGCAGGGCGGCTGAGCACCCCTGGCCCAGGGTACGGAGCCCTGCCTCGCCCAGGGTGGGCGGCACAGGACGGCTGAGCACCCCTGGCGCAGGGTACGGAGCCCTGCCTCACCCAGGGTGGGCAGCGCAGGGCGGCTGAGCACCCCTGGCCCAGGGTACGGAGCCCTGCCTCACCCAGGGTGGGCAGCGCAGGGCGGCTGAGCACCCCTGGCGCAGGGTACGGAGCCCTGCCTCACCCAGGGTGGGCAGCGCAGGGCGGCTGAGCACCCCTGGGCCAGGGTACGGAGCCCTGCCTCGCCCAGGGTGGGCGGCGCAGGGCGGCTGAGCACCCCTGGCCCAGGGTACGGAGCCCTGCCTCGCCCAGGCCTGGGCTGGGCCCCCTCGGGAAATGCCCCTTCTGCCCTCTGCCCCGGCAGGCTCTCCCCTGGGGCAGCTGGGAGCTGTGGAACCGGAAGGTGGATGGAAACCGCCTCACACTGGGGTGCATGGGGCGGGGGCAGGGCAGGAGGGGAGCTGCCCAGGGGCGCTGACCCCGAACCTCTCTTTCCCTGGCGGCTGCATTCTGGAGACAGCAGGTGGGACCTTCCCTCACCTGCACTCCCCCCTTGGTCCATGGGCCCAGCCCTCCAGCCCATTGGCTTCCTCCTGCTCCTGTCCCTGGGTCTGCTCCTGTTGCACCCTGGCATGGACTGCCCCCAGTGCTCCCCCCTCCCCCGGGTGGGGAGTGTCTCCAACGGGGCAAGAAGCCTTGTCGGGGAGGGGCAGGAGACGTGATCTCGCTCGACTCTCACGAGCCTTGTGTTAGTGCCGCACGACCGTGTCGCCAACGCACGAGGCAATCCCGCCGAGACGGAGCTACTGCGAGGCGGGTGCGGGACTGGCCGGACCAGCGCGTTCAGAGGGTCGCGGTCGCGATCGCGATCCAACTGGAAGGGCACAGCGAGGGGCGCCCCGGGGACCTGTCCCGGGTCCAGCTGCACCCAGTATCTTTAGAAATGGTTTGAGTAAAGGCCGAGAGAGCTCGCTCACAAGTTGGTGGGACCCGGCCGGGTCGGGGGGAGGTGAGCGCGTTGGAGAACAGGGTTAGCATTCAAACTTGTCTTGACAAGCTGGAGAAATGGTTTAAAAACCAGCCCGAAGTTCAGTGAGGACAGAAGTGCAGCTGCACGCCCGGGATGGAAAGGACCCCCTACGAGGGGCACTGCAGAGGGGGTCTGGGGGCTGTCGTGCATCACGAGCCGAGTGGGACACGTGCAAAAAAGCAAACACCATTGTGAGCTGTGTTAGCTGGGGGGCGTGAGCAAGACGCAAAGTCGTTCTCTCTGCTCCGCGCTGGTTGCTGGTTGCCTTCTATGCCAATGTAACCGGCTCTGGGGACACGGGGAAGTCAGTGGATGTGAGGTACCTTGACTTTAGCGAAGCTTTTGATACCGTCTCCCACAGGATTCTTGCCTGCAAGTTAAGGATAATGGACTGTAAAGTGGATAGAAAGCCGGCTAGGTTGTCAGGCCCAATGGGTAGTGATCAGCAGCTCGATGTCAGGGATGGCGGCTGGTTTCTAGCGGAGTGTCCCAAGGATCGGTTCTAGGGCCGGTTTTGTTCAACATCTTTACTAACGCCCTGGCTGAGGGGATGGATTGCACCCTCAGCAAGTGTGTGGATGACACTAAAGATATGTCTACATTTCATTCCTCTTCCAAGAGAGGAATGCAAATGCAGACACCTGAAATTGCAAATGAAGCAGGGATTTAAATATCCTGCGTTTCATTTGCATAATTGCGTTATGGCGCTATTTCGAAATAGAGCTATTTCGAGAGAAAAAACTGGGTTATTTTGAGGGAAGGGTTTTATCTCAAAATAACCCCATTTTTTCTCTTGAAATAGTGCCCTAATGCGATTATGCAAATGAAAGTGGGATATTTAAATCCCCGCATCATTTGCAATTTCGGGTGTCTGAATTCGCATTCCTCTCTCGGAAGATGAATGAAATGTAGACATACCCTAAGCTAGGGGGAGAGGTAGATACACTGGAGGGCAGGGAAGGGTCCAGAGCGACCTGGACAAGTTGGAGGATTGGGCCAAAGGAAATCTGCTGAGGTTCAACAAGGACAAGTGCAGAGTCCTGCCCGTGGGACGGAGGAATCCCAAACATTGCTACAGGCTGGGGACCGACCGGCTGAGCAGCAGTTCTGCAGACAGGGACCTGGGGATTACAGTGGGTGAGAAGCTGGAGATGAGTCAACAGGGGCCCTTGTAGCCAAGAAGGCCAATGGCGTATTGGGGGGCAGTAGGAGGAGCGTTGCCAGCAGATCCAGAGAAGTGATTATTCCCCTTTATTCGGCTCTGGGGAGGCCACATCTGGAGTATTGTGTCCAGCTCTGGCCCTCCCCCCCCCCACATGCTATACAAAGGATGTGGGAGCATGGGAGAGGGGCCAGCAGAGGCGACCAAAATGATTGGGGGCTGGAGCACGTGACGGACGAGGGGAGGCCGAGGGAGTTGGCTTGTTTAGTCTGCACAAGAGCAGAGGGAGGGGGGATTTGAGAGCAGCCTGCAGCTCCCTGCAGGGGGGTCGCGAGAGGCTGTTCTCGGGGGCAGGGGCAGAACGAGGAGCAGTGGGCTCACGCTGCAGCGGGGGAGTGTGGCGTCATGGAGGTTTGTTCTCTCTGGTCGCCCTGTGTCCGTTCTGGCTTTGCATTCACTGGTTGCTTTGTTGTGCTTTATGGCTATGGCTGCACTATAAGGTTTTTGCGGCAAAGAGTATGCTAATGAGGAGCTCATTAGCATGAGTCACAATGTCATTAGCATATTTTCTGCCGATTCTTTTTGCACAAGGAGTTTTTGCGCAAAAAGAAGCCGTGTAGCCGCTTCCGTTTTGCGCAACCCCCCTGTGATTCTACTGGCCTGTGCTGTTCTAGAGTAACTCTGTGTGTGTGCGCGTGCCTCAGTTTCCTGGGCACTGCACACTAGCTGCATGGGGAGGGGGAGGCTGGGCATGGTTCACTGGAGAAGTATGTTCAGTCTCTTGTGGCCTGAGGCCCAGGTGAGGGCATCTAACACCTTGGGCCTGGCAGCAGGACAGCACAGGGGGCAGGGCTGCCTGGGGGCTGGGAGCAGTGGCCAGGAGGGAGTTAGTTTGGGCTGGCTGGGGGAGAGGGGAGCCTGGCTGGGCTGGGGAGCTGGGATGGGGCCTTAGAGCTGGGGCTCTGCCCCCCCCCGCCCAGGCTGGGCTGGGCTGACTGCTCCTGGATCCTGTAACAACAAGTCTGAGCTAGGCTGTGTCCCTGTCAACCAATAAACCTTCTCTTCGACCTGCCACCTGAGAGTCCCGCCTGGATGCGGGTGGGGGTGCAGGGCCTGGTGACTCCCCGCACCCCGTGACAGGGAGGTCTGGGTTGCCCTAGGCGGGGGGAAGCGCTGGGCTGGGTTCCCTAGGCGGGGAGAAGCGCTGGGCCGGGTTCCCTAGGCGGGGGGAAGCGCTGGGCTGGGTTCCCTAGGCGGGGGGGGAGGGGGAAGCGCTGGGCCGGGTTCCCTAGGCGGGGGGGAGGGAGAAGCGCTGGGCCGGGTTCCCTAGGCGGGGGGGGGGAGGGGGAAGCGCTGGGCTGGGTTCCCTAGGTGGGGGGGGAAGTGCTGGGCCGGGTTCCCTAGGCGGGGAGAAGCGCTGGACTGGGTTCCCTAGGCGGAGGGGGAAGCGCTGGGCTGGGTTCCCTAGGCGGAGGGGGAAGCGCTGGGCTGGGTTCCCTAGGCGGAGGGGGAAGCGCTGGGCTGGGTTCCTAGGCGGGGGCGGGGGGAAGCGCTGGGCCGGGTTCCCTAGGCGGAGGGGGGAAGCGCTGGGCCGGGTTCCCTAGGCGGAGGGGGAAGCGCTGGGCTGGGTTCCCTAGGTGGGGGGGGGGAAGCGCTGGGCCGGGTTCCCTAGGTGGGGGGGGAAGCGCTGGCCGGGTTCCCTAGGCGGGGGGAAGCGCTGGGCCGGGTTCCCTAGGTGGGGGGGGAAGCGCTGGGCCGGGTTCCCTAGGCGGAGGGGGAAGCGCTGGGCCGGGTTCCCTAGGCGGGGGGGAAGCGCTGGGCCGGGTTCCCTAGGCGGGGGGAAGCGCTGGGCCGGGTTCCCTAGGCGGGGGGGAAGCGCTGGGCCGGGTTCCCTAGGTGGGGGGGGAAGCGCTGGGCCGGGTTCCCTAGGCGGAGGGGGAAGCGCTGGGCTGGGTTCCCTAGGCGGGGGGAAGCGCTGGGCTGGGTTCCCTAGGCGGAGGGGGAAGCGCTGGGCCGGGTTCCCTAGGTGGGGGGGGAAGCGCTGGGCCGGGTTCCCTAGGCGGAGGGGGAAGCGCTGGGCTGGGTTCCCTAGGTGGGGGGGGAAGCGCTGGGCCGGGTTCCCTAGGTGGGGGGGGGAAGCGCTGGGCCGGGTTCCCTAGGCGGAGGGGGGAAGCGCTGGGCTGGGTTCCCTAGGCGGGGGGAAGCGCTGGGCCGGGTTCCCTAGGTGGGGGGAAGCGCTGGGCTGGGTTCCCTAGGCGGGGGGGGGAAGCGCTGGGCCGGGTTCCCTAGGCGGAGGGGGAAGCGCTGGGGCTGGGTTCCCTAGCGGGGGGGGAAGCGCTGGGCCGGGTTCCCTAGGCGGAGGGGGAAGCGCTGGGCTGGGTTCCCTAGGTGGGGGGGGAAGCGCTGGGCCGGGTTCCCTAGGCGGGGGGAAGCGCTGGGCCGGGTTCCCTAGGTGGGGGGAAGCGCTGGGCTGGGTTCCCTAGGTGGGGGGAAGCGCTGGGCTGGGTTCCCTAGGTGGGGGGGAAGCGCTGGGCTGGGTTCCCTAGGTGGGGGGGGAAGCGCTGGGCCGGGTTCCCTAGGCGGGGGGAAGCGCTGGGCCGGGTTCCCTAGGTGGTGGGGGAAGCGCTGGCTGGGTTCCCTAGGCGGGGGGAAGCGCTGGGCCGGGTTCCCTAGGCGGAGGGGGGAAGCGCTGGGCCGGGTTCCCTAGGCGGGGGGAAGCGCTGGGCCGGGTTCCCTAGGCGGGGGGAAGCGCTGGGCCGGGTTCCCTAGGCGGGGGGAAGCGCTGGGCTGGGTTCCCTAGGCGGAGGGGAAGCGCTGGGCTGGGTTCCCTAGGTGGGGGGAAGCGCTGCGCTGGGTTCCCTAGGCGGGGGGGAAGCGCTGGGCTGGGTTCCCTAGGCGGGGGGGGGGGGGGGGAAGCGCTGGGCTGGGTTCCCTAGGCGGAGGGGGAAGCGCTGGGCCGGGTTCCCTAGGCGGGGGGGGAAGCGCTGGCTGGGTTCCCTAGGTGGGGGGGGAAGCGCTGGGCCGGGTTCCCTAGGTGGGGGGGGAAGCGCTGGGCCGGGTTCCCTAGGTGGGGGGGAAGCGCTAGGCTGGGTTCCCTAGGTGGGGGGGAAGCGCTGGGCCGGGTTCCCTAGGCGGGGGGGGAAACGCTGGGCTGGGTTCCCTAGGCGGAGGGGGAAGCGCTGGGCTGGGTTCCCTAGGCGGGGGGGAAGCGCTGGGCCGGGTTCCCTAGGCGGGGGGAAGCGCTGGGCCGGGTTCCCTAGGCGGGGGGGGGAAGCGCTGGGCCGGGTTCCCTAGGCGGGGGGAAGCGCTGGGCCGGGTTCCCTAGGTGGGGGGGAAGCGCTGGGCCGGGTTCCCTAGGTGGGGGGAAGCGCTGGGCCGGGTTCCCTAGGCGGGGGGAAGCGCTGGGCCGGGTTCCCTAGGCGGGGGGAAGCGCTGGGCCGGGTTCCCTAGGCGGAGGGGGAAGCGCTGGGCCGGGTTCCCTAGGCGGGGGGAAGCGCTGGGGCTGGGTTCCCTAGGCGGGGGGGAAGCGCTGGGCCGGGTTCCCTAGGCGGAGGGGAAGCGCTGGGCTGGGTTCCCTAGGCGGAGGGGGAAGCGCTGGGCTGGGTTCCCTAGGTGGGGGGGGGAAGCGCTGGGCCGGGTTCCCTAGGTGGGGGGGGGAAGCGCTGGGCCGGGTTCCCTAGGCGGGGGGAAGCGCTGGGCCGGGTTCCCTAGGTGGGGGGGGAAGCGCTGGGCCGGGTTCCCTAGGCGGAGGGGGAAGCGCTGGGCCGGGTTCCCTAGGCGGGGGGGAAGCGCTGGGCCGGGTTCCCTAGGCGGGGGGAAGCGCTGGGCCGGGTTCCTAGGCGGGGGGAAGCGCTGGGCCGGTTTCCCTAGGTGGGGGGGGAAGCGCTGGGCCGGGTTCCCTAGGCGGAGGGGGAAGCGCTGGGCTGGGTTCCCTAGGCGGGGGAAGCGCTGGGCTGGGTTCCCTAGGCGGAGGGGGAAGCGCTGGGCCGGGTTCCCTAGGTGGGGGGGGAAGCGCTGGGCCGGGTTCCCTAGGCGGAGGGGGAAGCGCTGGGCTGGGTTCCCTAGGTGGGGGGGGAAGCGCTGGGCCGGGTTCCCTAGGTGGGGGGGGAAGCGCTGGGCCGGGTTCCCTAGGCGGAGGGGGAAGCGCTGGGCTGGGTTCCCTAGGCGGGGGGAAGCGCTGGGCCGGGTTCCCTAGGTGGGGGGAAGCGCTGGGCTGGGTTCCCTAGGCGGGGGGGGAAGCGCTGGGCCGGGTTCCCTAGGCGGAGGGGGAAGCGCTGGGCTGGGTTCCCTAGGCGGGGGGGAAGCGCTGGGCCGGGTTCCCTAGGCGGAGGGGGAAGCGCTGGGCTGGGTTCCCTAGGTGGGGGGGGAAGCGCTGGGCCGGGTTCCCTAGGCGGGGGGAAGCGCTGGGCCGGGTTCCCTAGGTGGGGGGAAGCGCTGGGCTGGGTTCCCTAGGTGGGGGGGAAGCGCTGGGCTGGGTTCCCTAGGTGGGGGGGAAGCGCTGGGCTGGGTTCCCTAGGTGGGGGGGGAAGCGCTGGGCCGGGTTCCCTAGGCGGGGGGAAGCGCTGGGCCGGGTTCCCTAGGTGGTGGGGGAAGCGCTGGGCTGGGTTCCCTAGGCGGGGGGAAGCGCTGGGCCGGGTTCCCTAGGCGGAGGGGGAAGCGCTGGGCCGGGTTCCCTAGGCGGGGGGAAGCGCTGGGCCGGGTTCCCTAGGCGGGGGAAGCGCTGGGCCGGGTTCCCTAGGCGGGGGGAAGCGCTGGGCTGGGTTCCCTAGGCGGAGGGGGAAGCGCTGGGCTGGGTTCCCTAGGTGGGGGGAAGCGCTGCGCTGGGTTCCCTAGGCGGGGGGGGAAGCGCTGGGCTGGGTTCCGTAGGCGGGGGGGGGGGGGGGAAGCGCTGGGCTGGGTTCCCTAGGCGGAGGGGGAAGCGCTGGGCCGGGTTCCCTAGGCGGGGGGGGAAGCGCTGGGCTGGGTTCCCTAGGCGGGGGGGGGGGAAGCGCTGGGCTGGGTTCCCTAGGCGGAGGGGGAAGCGCTGGGCTGGGTTCCCTAGGCGGAGGGGGAAGCGCTGGGCCGGGTTCCCTAGGCGGAGGGGGAAGCTCTGAGCTGGGTTCCCTAGGTGGGGGGGGAAGCGCTGGGCTGGGTTCCCTAGGTGGGGGGGGGAAGCGCTGGGCCGGGTTCCCTAGGCGGGGGGGGGGAAGCGCTGGGCCAGGTTCCCTAGGCGGGGGGGAAGCGCTGGGCTGGGTTCCTAGGCGGGGGGGGAAGCGCTGGGCCGGGTTCCCTAGGCGGGGGGGAAGCGCTGGGCCGGGTTCCCTAGGCGGGGGGAAGCGCTGGGCCGGGTTCCCTAGGCGGGGGGGGGAAGCGCTGGGCCGGGTTCCCTAGGTGGGGGGGGAAGTGCTGGGCCGGGTTCCCTAGGCGGGGGGAAGCGCTGGGCTGGGTTCCCTAGGTGGGGGGGGAAGCGCTGGGCTGGGTTCCCTAGGTGGTGGGGGAAGCGCTGGGCTGGGTTCCCTAGGCGGGGGGGAAGCGCTGGGCCGGGTTCCCTAGGCGGGGGGGGAAGCGCTGGGCTGGGTTCCCTAGGCGGGGGGGGAAGCACTGGGCCGGGTTCCCTAGGCGGGGGGGAAGCGCTGGGCCGGGTTCCCTAGGCGGGGGGAAGCGCTGGGCTGGGTTCCCTAGGCAGAGGGGGAAGCGCTGGGCCGGGTTCCCTAGGCAGAGGGGGAAGCGCTGGGCCGGGTTCCCTAGGCGGGGGGAAGCGCTGGGCTGGGTTCCCTAGGCGGGGGGGGAAGCGCTGGGCCGGGTTCCCTAGGCGGGGGGAAGCGCTGGGCTGGGTTCCCTAGGCGGGGGGGGGAAGCGCTGGGCTGGGTTCCCTAGGTGGGGGGGGAGCGCTGGGCCGGGTTTCCCTAGGCGGGGGGGGAAGCGCTGGGCTGGGTTCCCTAGGCGGGGGGGGGGAAGCGCTGGGCTGGGTTCCCTAGGTGGGGGGGGGAAGCGCTGGGCTGGGTTCCCTAGGCGGGGGGGAAGCGCTGGGCCGGGTTCCCTAGGCGGGGGGGAAGCGCTGGCCGGGTTCCCTAGGCGGGGGAAGCGCTGGGCCGGGTTCCCTAGGCGGGGGGGAAGCGCTGGGCCGGGTTCCCTAGGTGGGGGGGGAAGTGCTGGGCCGGGTTCCCTAGGCGGGGGGAAGCGCTGGGCTGGGTTCCCTAGGTGGGGGGGGAAGCGCTGGGCTGGGTTCCCTATGTGGGGGGGGAAGCGCTGGGCTGGGTTCCCTAGGTGGTGGGGGAAGCGCTGGGCTGGGTTCCCTAGGCGGGGGGGAAGCGCTGGGCCGGGTTCCCTAGGCGGGGGGGGAAGCGCTGGGCTGGGTTCCCTAGGCGGGGGGGGGAAGCGCTGGGCTGGGTTCCCTAGGCGGGGGGGGGAAGCGCTGGGCTGGGTTCCCTAGGCGGGGGAAGCGCTGGGCTGGGTTCCCTAGGCGGGGGGGGGGAAGCGCTGGGCTGGGTTCCCTAGGTGGGGGGGGGAAGCGCTGGGCTGGTTCCCTAGGCGGGGGGAAGCGCTGGGCTGGGTTCCCTAGGCGGGGGGGGAAGCGCTGGGCCGGGTTCCCTAGGCGGGGGGGGAAGCGCTGGGCCGGGTTCCCTAGGCGGGGGGAAGCGCTGGGCCGGGTTCCCTAGGCAGAGGGGGAAGCGCTGGGCCGGGTTCCCTAGGCGGGGGGAAGCGCTGGGCTGGGTTCCCTAGGCGGGGGGGGAAGCGCTGGGCCGGGTTCCCTAGGCGGGGGGAAGCGCTGGGCTGGGTTCCCTAGGCGGAGGGGGAAGCGCTGGGCTGGGTTCCCTAGGTGGGGGGGGAAGCGCTGGGCCGGGTTCCCTAGGCAGAGGGGGAAGCGCTGGGCCGGGTTCCCTAGGCAGAGGGGGAAGCGCTGGGCCGGGTTCCCTAGGCGGGGGGAAGCGCTGGGCCGGGTTCCCTAGGCGGAGGGGGAAGCTCTGGGCCGGGTTCCCTAGGCGGGGGGGGAAGCGCTGGGGCCGGGTTCCCTAGGCGGGGGGGAAGCGTTGGGCTGGGTTCCCTAGGCGGGGGGGAAGCGCTGGGCCGGGTTCCCTAGGCGGGGGGAAGCGCTGGGCCGGGGTTCCCTAGGTGGGGGGGGGGGGAGCGCTGGGCTGGGTTCCCTAGGTGGGCGGGGAAGCGCTGGGCCGGGTTCCCTAGGCGGGGGGAAGCGCTGGGCTGGGTTCCCTAGGCGGGGGGGGGAAGCGCTGGCTGGGTTCCCTAGGTGGGGGGGGGAAGCGCTGGGCCGGGTTCCCTAGGTGGGGGGGGGAAGCGCTGGGCCGGGTTCCCTAGGTGGGGGGGGGAAGCGCTGGGCCGGGTTCCCTAGGTGGGGGGGGGAAGCGCTGGGCTGGGTTCCCTAGGTGGGGGGGGGAAGCGCTGTGGCTGGGTTCCCTAGGTGGGGGGGGGGAAGCGCTGGGCCGGGTTCCCTAGGTGGGGGGGGAAGCGCTGGGCCGGGTTCCCTAGGCGGGGGGGGGAAGCGCTGGCTGGGTTCCCTAGGTGGGGGGGGGAAGCGCTGGGCCGGGTTCCCTAGGTGGGGGGGGGAAGCGCTGGGCTGGGTTCCCTAGGTGGGGGGGGGAAGCGCTGGGCTGGGTTCCCTAGGTGGGGGGGGGAAGCGCTGGGCCGGGTTCCCTAGGCGGGGGGGGAAGCGCTGGGCTGGGTTCCCTAGGCAGGGTGGAGTCTCCATCCCTAGGGGTGTTCAAGTGCCGGCGTGACCAAGCCCTGGCCGGGCTGATTGAGTCGGGGCCGGTCCTGCCTTGGGCCGGGGGCTGGACCTGGTGCCCCCTGAGGGCCCTGCCCGCCCTGGCTCTGGGATTAGGCCTCGGCTGGAGGAGCGTGTGCAGGGAAGACGGGGCGAAGTTGCAGGCGGGATGGAGGAGAGCCGCGTGGGGAGAGGCCCGGAGGAGCCGGGAGGGAGGACGGGGCGAAGTTGCAGGCGGGCTGGAGGAGAGCCGCGTGGGGAGAGGCCCGGAGGAGCCGGGAGGGAGGACGGGGCGAAGTTGCAGGCGGGCTGGAGCAGAGCAGCGTGGGGAGAGGCCCGGAGGAGCCGGGAGGGAGGACGGGGCGAAGTTGCAGGCGGCTGGAGGGGAGCCGCGTGGGGAGAGGCCCGGAGGAGCCGGGAGGGAGGACGGGGCGAAGTTGCAGGCGGGCTGGAGGAGAGCCGCGTGGGGAGAGGCCCGGAGGAGCCGTGAGGGAGGACGGGGCGAAGTTGCAGGCGGGCTGGAGCAGAGCAGCGTGCGGAGAGGCCCGGAGGAGCCGGGAGGGAGGACGGGGCGAAGTTGCAGGCGGGCTGGAGCAGAGCAGCGTGCGGAGAGGCCCGGAGGAGCCGGGAGGGAGGACGGGGCGAAGTTTGCAGGCGGGCTGGAGGAGAGCCGCGTGCGGAGAGGCCCGGAGGAGCCGGGAGGGAGGACGGGGCGAAGTTGCAGGCGGGCTGGAGCAGAGCAGCGTGGGGAGAGGCCCGGAGGAGCCGGGAGGGAAGACGGGGCGAAGTTGCAGGCGGGCTGGAGGAGAGCCGCGTGGGGAGAGGCCCCGAGGAGCCGGGAGGGAGGACGGGGCGAAGTTGCAGGCGGGCTGGAGGAGAGCCGCGTGGGGAGAGGCCCGGAGGAGCCCGGGAGGGAGGACGGGGCGAAGTTGCAGGCGGGCTGGAGGAGAGCCGCGTGGGGAGAGGCCCCGAGGAGCCGGGAGGGAGGATGGGGCGAAGTTGCAGGCTGGCTGGAGGGGAGCCGCGTGCGGAGAGGCCCGGAGGAGCCGGGAGGGAGGACGGGGCGAAGTTGCAGGCGGGTTGGAGGGGAGCCGCGTGCGGAGAGGCCCCGAGGAGCCGGAGGGAGGATGGGGCGAAGTTGCAGGCGGGCTGGAGGAGAGCCCGCGTGGGGAGAGGCCTGGAGGAGCCGGGAGGGAGGACGGGGCGAAGTTGCAGGCGGGTTGGAGGAGAGCCGCGTGGGGAGAGGCCCGGAGGAGCCGGGAGGGAGGACGGGGCCGAAGTTGCAGGCGGGCTGGAGGAGAGCCGCGTGCGGAGAGGCCCGGAGGAGCCGGAGGGAGGACGGGGCGAAGTTGCAGGCGGGTTGGAGGGGAGCCGCGTGCGGAGAGGCCCGGAGGAGCCGGGAGGGAGGACGGGGCGAAGTTGCAGGCGGGCTGGAGCAGAGCAGCGTGCGGAGAGGCCCGGAGGAGCCGGGAGGGAAGACGGGGCGAAGTTGCAGGCGGGCTGGAGGAGAGCCGCGTGCGGAGAGGCCCGGAGGAGCCGGGAGGGAGGACGGGGCGAAGTTGCAGGCGGGTTGGAGGGGAGCCGCGTGCGGAGAGGCCCGGAGGAGCCGGGAGGGAGGACGGGGCGAAGTTGCAGGCGGGCTGGAGCAGAGCAGCGTGCGGAGAGGCCCGGAGGAGCCGGGAGGGAGGACGGGGCGAAGTTGCAGGCGGGCTGGAGCAGAGCAGCGTGGGGAGAGGCCCGGAGGAGCCGGGAGGGAGGACGGGGCGAAGTTGCAGGCGGGCTGGAGGGGAGCCGCGTGGGGAGAGGTCCGGAGGAGCCGGGAGGGAGGACGGGGCGAAGTTGCAGGCGGGCTGGAGGGGAGCCGCGTGGGGAGAGGCCCGGAGGAGCCGGGAGGGAGGACGGGGCGAAGTTGCAGGCGGGTTGGAGGGGAGCCGCGTGGGGAGAGGCCCGGAGGAGCCGGGAGGGAGGACGGGGCGAAGTTGCAGGCGGGCTGGAGGGGAGCCGCGTGGGGAGAGGCCCGGAGGAGCCGGGAGGGAGGACGGGGCGAAGTTGCAGGCGGGCTGGAGCAGAGCAGCGTGCGGAGAGGCCCGGAGGAGCCGGGAGGGAGGACGGGGCGAAGTTGCAGGCGGGCTGGAGCAGAGCAGCGTGCGGAGAGGCCCGGAGGAGCCGGGAGGGAGGACGGGGCGAAGTTGCAGGCGGGCTGGAGGGGAGCCGCGTGGGAGAGGCCCGGAGGAGCCGGGAGGGAGGACGGGGCGAAGTTGCAGGCGGGTTGGAGGGGAGCCGCGTGCGGAGAGGCCCGGAGGAGCCGGGAGGGAAGACGGGGCGAAGTTGCAGGCGGGTTGGAGGGGAGCCGCGTGCGGAGAGGCCCGGAGGAGCCGGGAGGGAGGACGGGGCGAAGTTGCAGGCGGGCTGGAGGAGAGCCGCGTGCGGAGAGGCCCGGAGGAGCCGGGAGGGAAGACGGGGCGAAGTTGCAGGCAGGCTGGAGGAGAGCCGTGTGCGGAGAGGCCCGGAGGAGCCGGGAG
Source organism: Pelodiscus sinensis (assembly GCF_049634645.1). NCBI lineage: Eukaryota > Metazoa > Chordata > Testudines > Trionychidae > Pelodiscus > Pelodiscus sinensis. Next base: position 9,360 of record NW_027465936.1, on the reverse strand, counting down.
GGAGGACGGGGTGAAGTTGCAGGCGGGTTGGAGGAGAGCCGCGTGCGGAGAGGCCCGGAGGAGCCGGGAGGGAGGACGGGGCGAAGTTGCAGGCGGGCTGGAGGAGAGCCGCGTGCGGAGAGGCCCGGAGGAGCCGGGAGGGAGGACGGGGCGAAGTTGCAGGCGGGTTGGAGGGGAGCCGCGTGCGGAGAGGCCCGGAGGAGCCGGGAGGGAGGACGGGGCGAAGTTGCAGGCGGGCTGGAGGGAGAGCCGCGTGCGGAGAGGCCCGGAGGAGCCGGGAGGGAGGACGGGCGAAGTTGCAGGCGGGTTGGAGGGGAGCCGCGTGCGGAGAGGCCCGGAGGAGCCGGGAGGGAGGACGGGGCGAAGTTGCAGGCGGGCTGGAGCAGAGCCGCGTGCGGAGAGGCCCGGAGGAGCCGGGAGGGAAGACGGGGCGAAGTTGCAGGCGGGCTGGAGGAGAGCCGCGTGGGGAGAGGCCCGGAGGAGCCGGGAGGGAGGACGGGGCGAAGTTGCAGGCGGGCTGGAGGAGAGCCGCGTGCGGAGAGGCCCGGAGGAGCCGGGAGGGAAGACGGGGCGAAGTTGCAGGCGGGCTGGAGGAGAGCCGCGTGGGGAGAGGCCCGGAGGAGCCGGGAGGGAGGACAGGGCGAAGTTGCAGGCGGGTTGGAGGGGAGCCGCGTGCGGAGAGGCCCGGAGGAGCCGGGAGGGAAGACTGACAGAATTGGGTTTGTTTACTCGGGAGAAGAGACGACTGGAGGGGACTTGACAACAGACTTCAAATGCACGGAAATAGGGATCCAGCACGAAGAGGGGGCTGAATTGTTCCCTCGGCTGAGGCCGGGACAAGCAGCAAGGGGCTAACCTGCAGCCAGGGAGGTTGAGGTTGGACTTGAGGGAAAACTTCCCGCCTGCCGGGGGGCGACCCACGGGGCTGTGGAATCTCCCTCCTGGGGATATTGACGAGCAGGTGGGACAGACCCTGTTGGGGACAGGCCGGTGTTTCTCATCCCGGGATGGGGGGACCGTTGGCAGGGTGTGGCACGCGAGCGAGTGCCCGGGGTCCCCATGCCACAGGACGCCTCCAGCTGCAGCCTGAGCCTCCCCCCAGGGCTCCAGCATGTCATGAGCTCTGCCAGGCTCCGGGTGCTGCGCCTCTGCCCCGCCTAATGCCGCACCGTCCCCAAGGGTACTTAGGGAAGCGCATCACACCACAGGGCGGCTGAGCACCGCCGGCCCAGGGAACGGAGCCCCCTCGCTGCCTGCCCCTCCCCGGCGGGATCTCCCCTGGCAGATGTTGGCAGGGGGAGCCGGGAGCCGTTGAACCGGAAACCCTGCGTGGAATGGAAACCGCCTCACGCCCGGGGCTGCAGCAGCCCCAGTTCCAGAGCCGTGTCCCCTTCCTCTGGGCCTCGTGGGTCTGACTCAGCTGAGGCCCTCTGGGCTCCGCCCTGGGAATCCCAGTGCGCTGGAAAAGCACCGGGGCTCCCCGGGCCCCGCCCTGAGCAGCTGCAGAGCCCGGGCCCGGCAGCCTGGTCTGGGAGCTGCTTTCCCTTTGCCTCCTGCTTGTGCGCTATCCCGGCAGCAGCGCTCGCAGGCCAGAGCCCGCGCCAGCGTCCAGGGTCCGAGCTGCCGCCGCTGCGGCTGGGAGGAGGAAACGGCAAGTTAGCAACAGGGGAGGGTAGATTCCAGCCGGGCCTCTGACGGGAGACCAGGCTAAATACGAGCCCCTCCAGCCTGCCTGCATGGGACGGGCACAGACCCCGCGCTCGGCCCAGGGCCCGAAGCCGTCCCGGGGTCGCCCTTCGCCCGCAGCGCTGGACTGCCCCTTTCGGCAAGTACAGACAGATGGGTGTGTGTGCGCGTGTGCGTGTGGGCATGTGTGCGTGTGTGCGCGTGTGCGTGTGGGTATGTGTGCGTGTGTGCGCGTGTGCGTGTGGGTATGTGTGCGTGTGTGCACGTGTGCATGTGGGTATGTGTGCGTGTGTGCGCGTGTGCATGTGGGTATGTGTGCGTGTGTGCGCGTGTGCGTGTGGGTATGTGTGCGTGTGTGCGCGTGTGCGTGTGGGTATGTGTGCGTGTGTGCACGTGTGCATGTGGGTATGTGTGCGTGTGTGCGCGTGTGCATGTGGGTATGTGTGCGTGTGTGCGCGTGTGCGTGTGGGTATGTGTGCGTGTGTGCGCGTGTGCGTGTGGGTATGTGTGCGTGTGTGCACGTGTGCATGTGGGTATGTGTGCGTGTGTGCGCGTGTGCATGTGGGTATGTGTGCGTGTGTGCGCGTGTGCGTGTGGGTATGTGTGCGTGTGTGCGCGTGTGCGTGTGGGTATGTGTGCGTGTGTGCGTGTGCGTGTGGGTATGTGTGCGTGTGTGCACGTGTGCATGTGGGTATGTGTGCGTGTGTGCGCGTGTGCATGTGGGTATGTGTGCGTGTGCGCGTGTGCGTGTGGGTATGTGTGCGTGTGTGCGCGTGTGCATGTGGGTATGTGTGCGTGTGTGCGCGTGTGCGTGTGGGTATGTGTGCGTGTGTGCACGTGTGCATGTGGGTATGTGTGCGTGTGTGCGCGTGTGCATGTGGGTATGTGTGCGTGTGTGCGCGTGTGCATGTGGGTATGTGTGCGTGTGTGCGCGTGTGCGTGTGGGTATGTGTGCGTGTGTGCACGTGTGCATGTGGGTATGTGTGCGTGTGTGCGCGTGTGCATGTGGGTATGTGTGCGTGTGTGCGCGTGTGCATGTGGGTATGTGTGCGTGTGTGCACGTGTGCATGTGGGTATGTGTGCGTGTGTGCGCGTGTGCGTGTGGGTATGTGTGCGTGTGTGCACGTGTGCGTGTGGGTATGTGTGCGTGTGTGCGCGTGTGCGTGTGTGCACATGTGCGCGTGTGCGTGTGTGTGCGTGTGGGTATGTGCATGTGGGTATGTGTGCGTGTGCGCGCGTGTACGTGTGGGTATGTGCATGTGGGTATGTGTGCGTGTGAGTGCGTGCGTGCGCATGTGCGCGTGTGAGTGCGTGCATGTGTGCGCGAGGGGTGTTAAATGGCATGTAATCAGGCCAGGCCAGGCTCTTTGTACATTTAAAAGGCTGAAGTGTAGTGGGGGGGGGGGAGGCGGTGCGTTGGGGGTCCCCTGCCTCCTGCACCCCCATAGTGGCATGAACAGACTCCCCCAGCCAGTAGAACAGGGGAGTTTATTGCTTCTCCAGGATACAGCCCAGCACAGGTGTAATCTGGTTCCAGGGCAGGCCTGGGATGCCTCAGCCCCCTTGAGATGGGGGAGCCTGGGCCCCTAAACCCCAGCCCCTTGCTTAGGCTGCTTCCTCCATGATACCAGACAGAAACTAAAAAACGTCCCTTCCAGCCCTGCCCCCAGCCGGGGTCTGGCCTCCCCTCCCCTCCTCCATTTGTCCCTCTCCCTGGGGGGTAACTGGTAGAACAGGCTCGTCCCTGTCCCATTAGCTACTCGGCTGAGCCGTGCTGCAGCCAGTGGGGGGCACCCCCAGCCCCCCGCCCAGCATAGCAGCCAGCAAGGTACCCGCACTACAGCACAGGGGCGCCCAGGAATCAGCTGATTCCCAGCTCGCATCTGGTCCCCCCGCTACGCCTCTGCCGCCCCCGTCCCCCTGCGCAGATGGTACGGGGGGGTGGACTGGCTTTTACGCTGGCTCCTCACAGCCCCCGTCTCTGCTCCCCCCCTTGCTGCCTCTCTCCGATAGAGGCAGGGCGGGGGGGACCAATGGAGTCACTAGTTGACGTGCTGATTGGACAGTCGACTAGTCACTTCCACCCCTAGTGTGCGTGTGCGTGTGCGTGTGCGTGTGTCACGGCTCACAGGCGGTGCCCGCACTCGGCCTGTCCATCCCCGGGCAGGGCCCCCCTCTCCAGTGCGCAGCCCCTTCCCGGGGAGCCCCCTCCAGCCCAGCAGCAGTGTGAGAGCCTCTCTTGGGGGCCCCCTCTCACCTGGGGGGTCCACCCCAGGGCTTCCAGCCGCCTGCCTCTGCCATGAGCCCCCTCGGGGGTCCCATCCCTCTGGCCCCTGGGGCCTCCCCTCCCGCAAGGAACGGTGCCCCCTGCCCCCCAGAGCAGAGCGACTCAGCCCCCACCGCACAGGCGGGGCTATTGGGCTTTGAACAGCGACGGATCCTCCGGCCGGTCGGCCTGGCCCCAGCCCCGCGCCAGCCTCCCCTGCAGCCGGCTGAGTCCTGCCTGCCCTGCCCTGCCCTGCCCTCAGCCCCAAACAGCCCCCGGCTCCCCGCAACAGCCCCTGCCCCGGCCATTGTCCTCTCCCCTGGTAAGAGGGTCGCCTGGGCCCCTCTTCCCCCCCCCCCCGTCCAATGTTCCCCCCTCGCTGGGGCCAGCTGGGCCGGTCGCCGGGTTCCCTCTGCAGCCCCTTGTCTGCCTCTGGCCAGACCCGGCCGTGTCCTCTGAGCAGGGGGGGGGGCACCAGGGTCCCAGACACCCCGGCTGCACCTCTGGGCTGTTCCCTGAAACCACAAACCCCCCCCCCCCGTCACATTGAACCAGCAACATCCGGGCACCCCGCTGCATGCGTGTGCATGGGTGTGTGTGGGCATGCGTGTGCGAGCGGGCGTGTGCATACGGGGGTGCGTGCGTGTGTGGCCGTGCAGATGCGTGTGTGTGCGGGCAGGCGTGTTGTGACGTAGTGGGGGGTACCTGGCTGGTTTCTATGGGTCTGTGGTAACCCCACTGGCTGCCGCCGGTACCACAGCCCAGAAGGGCAGGGATGGGTCATTATGCAAAGGGATCTCTCAACCGGTCAGACCAGCTACCCCCATGGAGAGGAATAAAGGAAGGTGGATGCTGCCCTGGCTGGGGGCAGGGCTGGAGGAGAGTTGGCAGCATCCACCTTCCTTTGTTTCTCTCCATGGGGGGTAGCTGGTCAGACAGGTTGAGAGACCCTCTTTGCATAATGACTCATTCCCTGCCCTGCTGGGCCGCGCTGTAGCCAGCAAGGTCCCCCCCCACTATGTCACAGAACATGCAGGTGCGTGTGTGTGTGCGAGCAGGCGTGTGCATACGGGGGTGCGTGCGTGTGTGGGCATGCAGGTGCAGGTGGGCGTGTGCATACGGGGGTGCGTGCGTGTGTGGGCGTGCAGGTGCGTGTGTGTGCAGGCCAGCGTGTGCATACGGGGGTGCGTGTGTGTGTGGGTGTGCAGGTGCCTGTGTGTGCGGGCAGGCATGTGCATACAGGGGTGCGTGCGTGTGTGGGCGTGCAGGTGCGTGTGTGTGCAGGCCGGCGTGTGCATACGGGGGTGGGTGCGTGTGTGGGCGTGCAGGTGCGTGTGTGTGCAGGCCGGCGTGTGCATACGGGGGTGGGTGCGTGTGTGGGCGTGCAGGTGCGTGTGTGTGCAGGCCGGCGTGTGCATACGAGGGTGCGTGTGTGTGTGGGTGTGCAGGTGTGTGTGCGTGCAGGTCGGCGTGTGCATACGGGGGTGGGTGCGTGTGTGGGCGTGCAGGTGCGTGTGTGTGCAGGCCGGCGTGTGCATACGAGGGTGCGTGTGTGGGTGGGTGTGCAGGTGTGTGTGTGTGCAGGCCGGCGTGTGCATACGGGGGTGGGTGCGTGTGTGGGCGTGCAGGTGCGTGTGTGTGCAGGCCGGCGTGTGCATACGAGGGTGCATGTGTGTGTGGGTGTGCAGGTGCGTGTGTGTGCAGGCCGGCGTGTGCATACGAGGGTGCGTGTGTGGGTGGGTGTGCAGGTGTGTGTGTGTGCAGGCCGGCGTGTGCATACGGGGGTGGGTGTGTGTGTGGGCGTGCAGGTGCGTGTGTGTGCAGGCCGGCGTGTGCATACGAGGGTGCATGTGTGTGTGGGTGTGCAGGTGGGTGTGTGTGCAGGCCGGCGTGTGCATACGGGGGTGGGTGCGTGTGTGGGCGTGCAGGTGTGTGTGTGTGCAGGCCGGCGTGTGCATACGAGGGTGCGTGTGTGTGTGGGTGTGCAGGTGCGTGTGTGTGCAGGCCGGCGTGTGCATACGGGGGTGCGTGTGTGTGTGGGTGTGCAGGTGCGTGCTGGTCTAGCCCCGCCAGCGCTGCGACCCGTGGGCACTCGCCCGGACAGCCCCCCTGGGCCCGCGCGCCCGGCGTGGGGGAGGGGCCGCAGCTGAGGCACGGGCCGGCTCTGCCCGGCGGGGCGGCAGTTCTCCGGGGGTTGTGGTGCGCGGCCTGGCTCCGGCTGGCACTGCCCAGGCCCCTGCGTGCCGGGTGGCTTATTGCTCCCGCTGTCCCCAGCAGGCTTGGCCCAATGCTCCGGGCAGGGCCACAGGGCGGGGGCCACGGACCCCCAGGGCCTCCAGGACAAATCCTGCCGAGGGGCCAGCGCCCTCTGGCCTCCTGCATCGCCCAGGCCAGGCTCTGGGCCGGCCGCGAGTCCCACGGAGACAGGCCCTTTGCGCCCCGGCTGGGTGGCAGGAGGGGCGCTCCGCGTGCAGGGCGCTGGGTGTGTGGCGCTGAGGCCAGGCGGCTCCCGCTGCTCCGGCAACCTGAGCGTTCTGCCCTCGCCCCGTCCCTCCGCGCGGAGCTGGGTTCAGGGTTCCCCACACAGCTGGGGGCCCCCCCACGGAGCTGCTCCCCTTGGCTCCCTGCGGCCAGCCCAGCCCACCCAGGCCTGCGCGAGGGCGGACGCTGCTCTGTGCTCTGGTCTCCAGCGGGTCCAGCCCCGGGCCCTGCCAGTGCGCCCGTGGGGCCGGGCCGGTGCTCGCCAGGCAGCCCAGCCCACCCAGGCCTGCGCGAGGGCGGACGCTGCTCTGTGCTCTGGTCTCCGGCGGGTCCAGCCCCGGGCCCTGCCAGTGCGCCCGTGGGGCCGGGCCGGTGCTCGCCAGGCAGCCCAGCCCTCTCCCGCCAAGGGGGCGCCCCCACCGGCCCCCGGCTGCTCTGCGCAGCCCCCCCCAGGCGCCCAGCCGGGGGCCAGTGCTGCAGCCGGCCAGCTGCCCGGGGCGCCGGCGCTGTCCCTGCGCTCAAGGCCTGGCCGGGGTCAGGAGAGGGGCCCTGAGCCGGCGCGGCGCCCGCAGGGGGCGGTGGCCTCTCACCCACGGGCCCGGACGGCGCTGGCAGGGCCCTGCTCCCCGGCGAGGTCACCCAGCCCGGCTCTGTGTCCGCAGGAGATGGCCACCCCAAGGAGAGCAGCCCCTTCATCAACAGCACCGACCCGGAGACGGGCAAGGAGTACGACGGCAAGAACATGGCGCTCTTCGAGGTCAGCGCCACGGGGGCGGGGCAAGGGCCGGGGGCTGGGGAAGGACCAAGGGGGGGCAGGGAAGGGCCGGGGGGGCTGGGGAAGGACCAGGGGGGCAGAGAAGGACCGGGTGGGCGGGGAAAGACCCGGGGGGGCAGGGAAGGACCAGGGGTGGGCAGGGAAGGACCAGGGGTGGGCGGGGAAGGACCGGAGGGGCAGGGAAGGACCGGGGGAGCTGGGGAAGGACCAGGGGTGGGTGGGGAAGGACCAGGGGTGGGCGGGGAAGGACCCGGGGGGGCAGGGAAGGGCCGGGGGGGCAGGGAAGGACCAGGGGTGGGCGGGGAAGGACCCGGGGGGGCAGGGAAGGACCAAGGGGGGGCAGGGAAGGACCGGAGGGGCTGGGGAAGGACCGGGGGGGCTGGGGAAGGACCAAGGGGGGGCAGGGAAGGGCCGGGGGGGCTGGGGAAGGACCGGGGGGCAGGGAAGGACCGGGTGGGCGGGGAAAGACCCGGGGGGGCGGGGAAGGACCAGGGGTGGGCGGGGAAGGACCGGAGGGGCAGGGAAGGACCGGGGGCGGGGAGGGGCCAGGGGTGGGCGGGGAAGGACCGGGGCGGCAGGGAAGGACCCGGGGGGGCAGGGAAGGACCAGGGGTGGGCGGGGAAGGACTGGAGGGGCAGGGAAGGACCCGGGGGGGCAGGGAAGGACCAGGGGTGGGCGGGGAAGGACCGGAGGGGCAGGGAAGGACCGGGGGCGGGGAGGGGCCAGGGGTGGGCAGGGAAGGACCAGGGGTGGGCGGGGAAGGACCGGAGGGGCAGGGAAGGACCGGGGGCGGGGAGGGGCCAGGGGTGGGCGGGGAAGGACTGGGGGGGCAGGGAAGGACTGGGGGCAGGGAAGGACCGGGGGCGGGGAAAGACCGGGGGTGGGCAGGGAAGGACCGGGGGGGGCAGGGAAGGACCCGGGGGGGGGCAGGAAAGGACCCGGGGGGCAGGGAAGGACCACAGGCGGGGGCAGGGAAGGACCGGGGGAGCTGGGGAAGGACCAGGGGTGGGCGGGGAAGGACCAGGGGTGGGCGGGGAAGGACCTGGGGGGCAGGGAAGGACCACAGGCGGGGGCAGGGAAGGACCGGGGGAGCTGGGGAAGGACCAGGGGTGGGCGGGGAAGGACCAGGGGTGGGCGGGGAAGGACCCGGGGGGGCTGGGGAAGGACCAGGGGTGGGCGGGGAAGGACCAGGGGTGGGCGGGGAAGGGCCGGGGGGGCAGGGAAGGACCGGGGGAGCTGGGGAAGGACCGGGGGAGCTGGGGAAGGACCAGGGGTGGGCGGGGAAGGACCCGGGGGGGCAGGGAAGGACCAGGGGTGGGCGGGGAAGGACCGGGGGAGCTGGGGAAGGACCAGGGGTGGGCAGGGAAGGACCGGGGGTGGGCGGGGAAGGACCGGGGGTGGGCGGGGAAGGACGGGGGGGGCGCGGCGAAGGACGGGGGGGGGCGGGGAAGGACCGGGGGGGCAGGGAAGGACCGGGGGTGGGCAGGGAAGGACGGGGGGGGGGCAGGGAAGGACCGGGGGTGGGCGGGGAAGGACCGGGGGTGGGCAGGGAAGGACCGGGGGTGGGCGGGGAAGGCCGGGGGGGGGGCTGGGGAAGACCGGGGGGGGCAGGGAAGGACTGGGGGTGGGCGGGGAAGGACCGGGGGGGCAGGGAAGGACCGGGGGTGGGCGGGGAAGGACCGGGGGGGCAGGGAAGGACCGGAGGAGCTGGGGAAGGACCGGGGGGGGGGCTGGGGAAGACCGGGGGCAGGGAAGGACCGGGGGGGCAGGGAAGGACCGGGGGGGCTGGGGAAGGACCGGGGGTGGGCGGGGAAGGACCGGGGGGGCAGGGAAGGACGGGGGGGGCAGGGAAGGACCGGGGGCGGGGAGGGAAGGACTGGGGGGGGGGGCGGGGAAGGACAGGGGGGGCAGGAAGGACCGGGGGCGGGGAGGGAAGGACCGGGGGGGGGCGGGGAAGGACGGGGGGGGGCAGGGAAGGACCCGGGGGGGCAGGGAAGGACCGGGGGTGGGCGGGGAAGGACCAAGGGGGGGCGGGGAAGGACCGGGGGGGCGGGGAAGGACCGGGGGTGGGCAGGGAAGGACCGGGGGTGGGCGGGGAAGGACCGGGGGGGGCAGGGAAGGACGGGGGGGGGGGCTGGGAAGGACCGGGGGT